>NC_039367.1:11931975-11933671 GCF_003573695.1 Papaver somniferum | reverse complement strand
GGTAGAGTTGTTTGATACTGTTCTTTATATTTATTGTTTGATACATCTGACGTTTCTTCAATTGTTGCAAGATTCCAACAGAACAGAGCAAAGTGGGCAGTATTAACAGCTTCATCAATATCAGCATCATCGAATACAATAAATGGAGATTTTCCTCCGAGCTCCAAAGTAGCTTGTTTTTGCTGACAATTCAAGTATTGTCTGCCCAGTGGCAGTCGATCCAGTTAATGCAACCTGCATGGAAATGAACTCATGAGTATTACCTTGAGCACAAATGACCCGGTAAAAAAACAATATGAAGTTGCAATAAAAACAGTTTCCCATAATATCTGAAGCAAAAAATTTGATGCTAACTCAAGTTATATCGGGCAGTCTTATCCTGGACACATCTTCGCACGTTGGGGTTTAGCATTACTTCAGAGTATACCCGCGAACTAATGTGTTAAGGACAGCTTGTTGAACCTATGATTCTGGCCTCATCAATTTGTTCGTGGTAGAGTTGTTTGATACTGTTCTTTATATTTATTGTTTGATACATCTGACGTTTCTTCAATTGTTGCAAGATTCCAACAGAACAGAGCAAAGTGGGCAGTATTAACAGCTTCATCAATATCAGCATCATCGAATACAATAAATGGAGAATTTCCTCCGAGCTCCAAAGTAGCTTGCTTTTTGCTGACAATTCAAGTATTGTCTGCCCAGTGGCAGTCGATCCAGTGAATGCAACCTGCATGGAAATGAACTCATGAGTATTACCTTGAGCACAAATGACCCGGTAAAAAAACAATATGAAGTTGCAATAAAAACAGTTTCCCATAATATCTGAAGCAAAAAATTTGATGCTAACTCAAGTTATATCGGGCAGTCTTATCCTGGACACATCTTCGCACGTTGGGGTTTAACATTACTTCAGAGTATACCCGCGAACTAATGTGTTAAGGACATCTTGTTGAACCTGTGATTCTGCCCTCATCAATTTGTTCGTGGTAGAGTTGTTTGATACTGTTCTTTATATTTATTGTTTGATACATCTGACGTTTCTTCAATTGTTGCAAGATTCCAACAGAACAGAGCAAAGTGGGCAGTATTAACAGCTTCATCAATATCAGCATCATCGAATACAATAAATGGAGATTTTCCTCCGAGCTCCAAAGTAGCTTGCTTTTTGCTGACAATTCAAGTATTGTCTGCCCAGTGGCAGTCTATCCAGTGAATGCAACCTGCATGGAAATGAACTCATGAGTATTACCTTGAGCACAAATGACCCAGTAAAAAAACAATATGAAGTTGCAATAAAAACAGTTTCCCATAATATCTGAAGCAAAAAATTTGATGCTAACTCAAGTTATATCGGGCAGTCTTATCCTGGACACATCTTCGCACGTTGGGGTTTAACATTACTTCAGAGTATACCCGCGAACTAATGTGTTAAGGACATCTTGTTGAACCTGTGATTCTGCCCTCATCAATTTGTTCGTGGTAGAGTTGTTTGATACTGTTCTTTATATTTATTGTTTGATACATCTGACGTTTCTTCAATTGTTGCAAGATTCCAACAGAACAGAGCAAAGTGGGCAGTATTAACAGCTTCATCAATATCAGCATCATCGAATACAATAAATGGAGATTTTCCTCCGAGCTCCAAAGTAGCTTGCTTTTTGCTGACAATTCAAGTATTGTCTGCCCAGTGGCAGTC
>NC_039367.1:11906414-11929930 GCF_003573695.1 Papaver somniferum | reverse complement strand
AATTTGTTCGTGGTAGAGTTGTTTGATATTGTTCTTTATATTTATTGTTTGATACATCTGACGTTTCTTCAATTGTTGCAAGATTCCAACAGAACAGAGAAAAGTGGGCAGTATTAATAGCTTCATCAATATCAGCATCATCGAATACAATAAATGGAGATTTTCCTCCGAGCTCCAAAGTAGCTTGCTTTTTGCTGACAATTCAAGTATTGTCTGCCCAGTGGCAGTCGATCCAGTGAATGCAACCTGCATGGAAATGAACTCATGAGTATTACCTTGAGCACAAATGACCCGGTAAAAAAACAATATGAAGTTGCAATAAAAACAGTTTCCCATAATATCTGAAGCAAAAAATTTGATGCTAACTCAAGTTATATCGGGCAGTCTTATCCTGGACACATCTTCGCACGTTGGGGTTTAGCATTACTTCAGAGTATACCCGCGAACTAATGTGTTAAGGACAGCTTGTTGAACCTGTGATTCTGCCCTCATCAATTTGTTCGTGGTAGAGTTGTTTGATACTGTTCTTTATATTTATTGTTTGATACATCTGACGTTTCTTCAATTGTTGCAAGATTCCAACAGAACAGAGCAAAGTGGTCAGTATTAACAGCTTCATCAATATCAGCATCATCGAATACAATAAATGGAGATTTTCCTCCGAGCTCCAAAGTAGCTTGCTTTTTGCTGACAATTCAAGTATTGTCTGCCCAGTGGCAGTCGATCCAGTGAATGCAACCTGCATGGAAATGAACTCATGAGTATTACCTTGAGCACAAATGACCCGGTAAAAAAACAATATGAAGTTGCAATAAAAACAGTTTCTCATAATATCTGAAGCAAAAAATTTGATGCTAACTCAAGTTATATCGGGTAGTCTTATCCTTGACACATCTTCGCACGTTGGGGTTTAGCATTACTTTAGAGTATACCCACGAACTAATGTGTTAAGGACAGCTTGTTGAACCTGTGATTCTTCCCTCATCAATTTGTTCGTGGTAGAGTTGTTTGATACTGTTCTTTATATTTATTGTTTGATACATCTGACGTTTCTTCAATTGTTGCAAGATTCCAACAGAACAGAGAAAAGTGGGCAGTATTAACAGCTTCATAAATATCAGCATCATCGAATACAATAAATGGAGATTTTCCTCCGAGCTCCAAAGTAGCTTGCTTTTTGCTGACAATTCAAGTATTGTCTGCCCAGTGGCAGTCGATCCAGTGAATGCAACCTGCATGGAAATGAACTCATGAGTATTACCTTGAGCACAAATGACCCGGTAAAAAAACAATATGAAGTTGCAATAAAAACAGTTTCCCATAATATCTGAAGCAAAAAATTTGATGCTAACTCAAGTTATATCGGGCAGTCTTATCCTAGACACATCTTCGCACGTTGGGGTTTAGCATTACTTCAGAGTATACCCGCGAACTAATGTGTTAAGGACAGCTTGTTGAACCTGTGATTCTGCCCTCATCAATTTGTTCGTGGTAGAGTTGTTTGATACTGTTCTTTATATTTATTGTTTGATACATCTGACGTTTCTTCAATTGTTGCAAGATTCCAACAAAACAGAGCAAAGTGGGCAGTATTAACAGCTTCATCAATATCAGCATCATCGAATACAATAAATGGAGATTTTCCTCCGAGCTCCAAAGTAGCTTGCTTTTTGCTGACAATTCAAGTATTGTCTGCCCAGTGGCAGTCGATCCAGTGAATGCAACCTGCATGGAAATGAACTCATGAGTATTACCTTGAGCACAAATGACCCGGTAAAAAAACAATATGAAGTTGCAATAAAAACAGTTTCCCATAATATCTGAAGCAAAAAATTTGATGCTAACTCAAGTTATATCGGGCAGTCTTATCCTGGACACATCTTCGCACGTTGGGGTTTAGCATTACTTCAGAGTATACCCGCGAACTAATGTGTTAAGGACAGCTTGTTGAACCTGTGATTCTGCCCTCATCAATTTGTTCATGGTAGAGTTGTTTGATACTGTTCTTTATATTTATTGTTTGATACATCTGATGTTTCTTCAATTGTTGCAAGATTCCAACAAAACAGAGCAAAGTGGGCAGTATTAACAGCTTCATCAATATCAGCATCATCGAATACAATAAATGGAGATTTTCCTCCGAGCTCCAAAGTAGCTTGCTTTTTGCTGACAATTCAAGTATTGTCTGCCCAGTGGCAGTCGATCCAGTGAATGAAACCTGCATGGAAATGAACTCATGAGTATTACCTTGAGCACAAATGACCCGGTAAAAAAACAATATGAAGTTGCAATAAAAACAGTTTCCCATAATATCTGAAGCAAAAAATTTGATGCTAACTCAAATTATATCGGGCAGTCTTATCCTGGACACATCTTCGCACGTTGGGGTTTAGCATTACTTCAGAGTATACCCGCGTACTAATGTGTTAAAGACAGCTTGTTGAACCTGTGATTCTGCCCTCATCAATTTGTTCGTGGTAGAGTTGTTTGATACTGTTTTTTATATTTATTGTTTGATACATCTGACGTTTCTTCAATTGTTGCAAGATTCCAACAGAACAGAGCAAAGTGGGCAGTATTAACAGCTTCATCAATATCAGCATCATCGAATACAATAAATGGAGATTTTCCTCCGAGCTCCAAAGTAGCTTGCTTTTTGCTGACAATTCAAGTATTGTCTGCCCAGTGGCAGTCGATCCAGTGAATGCAACCTGCATGGAAATGAACTCATGAGTATTACCTTGAGCAAAAATGACCCGGTAAAAAAACAATATGAAGTTTCAATAAAAACAGTTTCCCATAATATCTGAAGCAAAAAATTTGATGCTAACTCAAGTTATATCGGGCAGTCTTATCCTGGACACATCTTCGCACGTTGGGGTTTAGCATTACTTCAGAGTATACCCGCGAACTAATGTGTTAAGGACAGCTTGTTGAACCTGTGATTCTGCCCTCATCAATTTGTTCGTGGTAGAGATGTTTGATACTGTTCTTTATATTTATTGTTTGATACATCTGACGTTTCTTCAATTGTTGCAAGATTCCAACAGAACAGAGCAAAGTGGGCAGTATTAACAGCTTCATCAATATCAGCATCATCGAATACAATAAATGGAGATTTTCCTCCGAGCTCCAAAGTAGCTTGCTTTTTGCTGACAATTCAAGTATTGTCTGCCCAGTGGCAGTCGATCCAGTGAATGCAACCTGCATGGAAATGAACTCATGAGTATTACCTTGAGCACAAATGACCCGGTAAAAAAAATATGAAGTTGCAATAAAAACAGTTTACCATAATATCTGAAGCAAAAAATTTGATGCTAACTCAAGTTATATCGGGCAGTCTTATCCTGGACACATCTTCGCACGTTGGGGTTTAGCATTACTTCAGAGTATACCCGCGAACTAATGTGTTAAGGACAGCTTGTTGAACCTGTGATTCTGCCCTCATCAATTTGTTCGTGGTAGAGTTGTTTGATACTGTTCTTTATATTTATTGTTTGATACATCTGACGTTTCTTCAATTGTTGCAAGATTCCAACAGAACAGAGCAAAGTGGGCAGTATTAACAGCTTCATCAATATCAGCATCATCGAATACAATAAATGGAGATTTTCCTCCGAGCTCCAAAGTAGCTTGCTTTTTGCTGACAATTCAAGTATTGTCTGCCCAGTGGCAGTCGATCCAGTGAATGCAACCTGCATGGAAATGAACTCATGAGTATTACCTTGAGCACAAATGACCCGGTAAAAAAACAATATGAAGTTGCAATAAAAACAGTTTCCCATAATATCTGAAGCAAAAAATTTGATGCTAACTCAAGTTATATCGGGCAGTCTTATCCTGGACACATCTTCGCACGTTGGGGTTTAGCATTACTTCAGAGTATACCCGCGAACTAATGTGTTAAGGACATCTTGTTGAACCTGTGATTCTGCCCTCATCAATTTGTTCGTGGTAGAGTTGTTTGATACTGTTCTTTATATTTATTGTTTGATACATCTGACGTTTCTTCAATTGGTGCAAGATTCCAACAGAACAGAGCAAAGTGGGCAGTATTAACAGCTTCATCAATATTAGCATCATCGAATACAATAAATGGAGATTTTCCTCCGAGCTCCAAAGTAGCTTGCTTTTTGCTGACAATTCAAGTATTGTCTGCCCATTGGCAGTCGATCCAGTGAATGCAACCTGCATGGAAATGAACTCATGAGTATTACCTTGAGCACAAATGACCCGGTAAAAAAACAATATGAAGTTGCAATAAAAACAGTTTCCCATAATATCTGAAGCAAAAAATTTGATGCTAACTCAAGTTATATCGGGCAGTCTTATCCTGGACACATCTTCGCACGTTGGGGTTTAGCATTACTTCAGAGTATACCCGCGAACTAATGTGTTAAGGACAGCTTGTTGAACCTGTGATTCTGCCCTCATCAATTTGTTCGTGGTAGAGTTGTTTGATACTGTTCTTTATATTTATTGTTTGATACATCTGACGTTTCTTCAATTGTTGCAAGATTCCAACAGAACAGAGCAAAGTGGGCAGTATTAACAGCTTCATCAATATCAGCATCATCGAATACAATAAATGGAGATTTTCCTCCGAGCTCCAAAGTAGCTTGCTTTTGCTGACAATTCAAGTATTGTCTGCCCAGTGGCAGTCGATCCAGTTAATGCAACCTGCATGGAAATGAACTCATGAGTATTACCTTGAGCACAAATGACCCGGTAAAAAAACAATATGAAGTTGCAATAAAAACAGTTTCCCATAATATCTGAAGCAAAAAATTTGATGCTAACTCAAGTTATATCGGGCAGTCTTATCCTGGACACATCTTCGCACGTTGGGGTTTAGCATTACTTCAGAGTATACCCGCGAACTAATGTGTTAAGGACAGCTTGTTGAACCTGTGATTCTGGCCTCATCAATTTGTTCGTGGTAGAGTTGTTTGATACTGTTCTTTATATTTATTGTTTGATACATCTGACGTTTCTTCAATTGTTGCAAGATTCCAACAGAACAGAGCAAAGTGGGCAGTATTAACAGCTTCATCAATATCAGCATCATCGAATACAATAAATGGAGATTTTCCTCCGAGCTCCAAAGTAGCTTGTTTTTGCTGACAATTCAAGTATTGTCTGCCCAGTGGCAGTCGATCCAGTTAATGCAACCTGCATGGAAATGAACTCATGAGTATTACCTTGAGCACAAATGACCCGGTAAAAAAACAATATGAAGTTGCAATAAAAACAGTTTCCCATAATATCTGAAGCAAAAAATTTGATGCTAACTCAAGTTATATCGGGCAGTCTTATCCTGGACACATCTTCGCACGTTGGGGTTTAGCATTACTTCAGAGTATACCCGCGAACTAATGTGTTAAGGACAGCTTGTTGAACCTGTGAATCTGCCCTCATCAATTTGTTCGTGGTAGAGTTGTTTGATACTGTTCTTTATATTTATTGTTTAATACATCTGAAGTTTCTTTAATTGTTGCAAGATTCCAACAGAACAGAGCAAAGTGGGCAGTATTAACAGCTTCATCAATATCAGCATCATCGAATACAATAAATGGAGATTTTCCTCCGAGCTCCAAAGTAGCTTGCTTTTTGCTGACAATTCAAGTATTGTCTGCCCAGTGGCAGTCGATCCAGTGAATGCAACTTGCATGGAAATGAACTCATGAGTATTACCTTGAGCACAAATGACCCGGTAAAAAAACAATATGAAGTTGCAATAAAAACAGTTTCCCATAATATCTGAAGCAAAAAATTTGATGCTAACTCAAGTTATATCGGGCAGTCTTATATTGGACACATCTTCGCACGTTGGGGTTTAGCATTACTTCAGAGTATACCCGCGAACTAATGTGTTAAGGACAGCTTGTTGAACCTGTGATTCTTCCCTCATCAATTTGTTCGTGGTAGAGTTGTTTGATACTGTTCTTTATATTTATTGTTTGATACATCTGACGTTTCTTCAATTGTTGCAAGATTCCAACAGAACAGAGCAAAGTGGGCAGTATTAACAGCTTCATCAATATCAGCATCATCGAATACAATAAATGGAGATTTTCCTCCGAGCTCCAAAGTAGCTTGCTTTTTGCTGACAATTCAAGTATTGTCTGCCCAGTGGCAGTCGATCCAGTGAATGCAACCTGCATGGAAATGAACTCATGAGTATTACCTTGAGCACAAATGACCCGGTAAAAAAACAATATGAAGTTGCAATAAAAACAGTTTCCCATAATATCTGAAGCAAAAAATTTGATGCTAACTCAAGTTATATCGGGCAGTCTTATCCTGGACACATCTTCGCACGTTGGGGTTTAGCATTACTTCAGAGTATACCCGCGAACTAATGTGTTAAGGACATCTTGTTGAACCTGTGATTCTGCCCTCATCAATTTGTTCGTGGTAGAGTTGTTTGATACTGTTCTTTATATTTATTGTTTGATACATCTGACGTTTCTTCAATTGGTGCAAGATTCCAACAGAACAGAGCAAAGTGGGCAGTATTAACAGCTTCATCAATATCAGCATCATCGAATACAATAAATGGAGATTTTCCTCCGAGCTCCAAAGTAGCTTGCTTTTTGCTGACAATTCAAGTATTGTCTGCCCAGTGGCAGTCGATCCAGTGAATGCAACCTGCATGGAAATGAACTCATGAGTATTACCTTGAGCACAAATGACCCGGTAAAAAAACAATATGAAGTTGCAATAAAAACAGTTTCCCATAATATCTGAAGCAAAAAATTTGATGCTAACTCAAGTTATATCGGGCAGTCTTATCCTGGACACATCTTCGCACGTTGGGGTTTAGCATTACTTCAGAGTATACCCGCGAACTAATGTGTTAAGGACAGCTTGTTGAACCTGTGATTCTGCCCTCATCAATTTGTTCGTGGTAGAGATGTTTGATACTGTTCTTTATATTTATTGTTTGATACATCTGACGTTTCTTCAATTGTTGCAAGATTCCAACAGAACAGAGCAAAGTGGGCAGTATTAACAGCTTCATCAATATCAGCATCATCGAATACAATAAATGGAGATTTTCCTCCGAGCTCCAAAGTAGCTTGCTTTTTGCTGACAATTCAAGTATTGTCTGCCCAGTGGCAGTCGATCCAGTGAATGCAACCTGCATGGAAATGAACTCATGAGTATTACCTTGAGCACAAATGATCCGGTAAAAAAACAATATGAAGTTGCAATAAAAACAGTTTCCCATAATATCTGAAGCAAAAAATTTGATGCTAACTCAAGTTATATCGGGCAGTCTTATCCTGGACACATCTTCGCACGTTGGGGTTTAGCATTACTTCAGAGTATACCCGCGAACTAATGTGTTAAGGACAGCTTGTTGAACCTGTGATTCTGCCCTCATCAATTTGTTCGTGGTAGAGTTGTACTTGTTTTGACCCATGTGATATACGCGTATACCATGCACCAAGTCCCTTTCCTATTCGGATTTACTTTTTGGAGAATTTTTTCTTTAGGAATTTAATTCCAAAATTATTTTTTAAGAGTTTTATTTGTGGGAAATTCCTTTTACGAGTTTTACTTGTTTTTTAAGAAAACAAAAAAAAACCTAACTTGATTTGCAAGTATCTCATCCTATAAATATGACTCGAAATTCTGTTTTTAAAAAACACACAAGCAGCGACTATCTCTAGGTCTACTTTTCTTCTTCTTCTTATATTTTGTGCGGCGTTTTGCTTCCATCCCTGTTGCTGAGTTCAAGAGTGGGTAACTTGCGTTGTGCTAACTCAAGTTATATCGGGCAGTCTTATCCTGGACACATCTTCGCACGTTGGGGTTTAGCATTACTTCAGAGTATACCCGCGAACTAATGTGTTAAGGACAGCTTGTTGAACCTGTGATTCTGCCCTCATAAATTTGTTCGTGGTAGAGTTGTACTTGTTTTGACCCATGCGATATACGCGTATACCATGCACCAAGTCCCTTTCCTATTCGGATTTACTTTTTGGAGAATTTTTTCTTTAGGAATTTAATTCCAAAATTATTTTTTAAGAGTTTTATTTGTGGGAAATTCCTTTTACGAGTTTTACTTGTTTTTGAAGAAAACAAAAAAAAACCTAACTTGATTTGCAAGTATCTCATCCTATAAATATGACTCGAAATTCTGTTTTTAAAAAACACACAAGCAGCGACTATCTCTAGGTCTACTTTTCTTCTTCTTCTTATATTTTGTGCGGCGTTTTGCTTACATCCCTGTTGCTGAGTTCAAGAGTGGGTAACTTGCGTTGTGCTAACTCAAGTTATATCGGGCAGTCTTATCCTGGACACATCTTCGCACGTTGGGGTTTAGCATTACTTCAGAGTATACCCGCGAACTAATGTGTTAAGGACAGCTTGTTGAACCTGTGATTCTGCCCTCATCAATTTGTTCATGGTAGAGTTGTACTTGTTTTGACCCATGCGATATACGCGTATACCATGCACCAAGTCCCTTTCCTATTCGGATTTACTTTTTGGAGAATTTTTTCTTTAGGAATTTAATTCCAAAATTATTTTTTAAGAGTTTTATTTGTGGGAAATTCCTTTTACGAGTTTTACTTGTTTTTGAAGAAAACAAAAAAAAACCTAACTTGATTTTCAAGTATCTCATCCTATAAATATGACTCGAAATTCTGTTTTTAAAAAACACACAAGCAGCGACTATCTCTAGGTCTACTTTTCTTCTTCTTCTTATATTTTGTGCGGCGTTTTGCTTCCATCCCTGTTGCTGAGTTCAAGAGTGGGTAACTTGCGTTGTGCTAACTCAAGTTATATCGGGCAGTATTATCCTGGACACATCTTCGCACGTTGGGGTTTAGCATTACTTCAGAGTATACCCGCGAACTAATGTGTTAAGGACAGCTTGTTGAACCTGTGATTCTGCCCTCATCAATTTGTTCGTGGTAGAGTTGTTTGATACTGTTCTTTATATTTATTGTTTGATACATCTGACGTTTCTTCAATTGTTGCAAGATTCCAACAGAACAGAGCAAAGTGGGAAGTATTAACAGCTTCATCAATATCAACATCATCGAATACAATAAATGGAGATTTTCCTCCGAGCTCCAAAGTAGCTTGCTTTTTGCTGACAATTCAAGTATTGTCTGCCCAGTGGCAGTCGATCCAGTGAATGCAACCTGCATGGAAATGAACTCATGAGTATTACCTTGAGAACAAATGACCCGGTAAAAAAACAATATGAAGTTTCAATAAAAACAGTTTCCCATAATATCTGAAGCAAAAAATTTGATGCTAACTCAAGTTATATCGGGCAGTCTTATCCTGGACACATCTTCGCACGTTGGGATTTAGCATTACTTCAGAGTATACCCGCGAACTAATGTGTTAAGGACAGCTTGTTGAACCTGTGATTCTGCCCTCATCAATTTGTTCGTGGTAGAGTTGTTTGATACTGTTCTTTATATTTATTGTTTGATACATCTGACGTTTCTTCAATTGTTGCAAGATTCCAACAGAACAGAGCAAAGTGGGCAGTATTAACAGCTTCATCAATATCAGCATCATCGAATACAATAAATGGAGATTTTCCTCCGAGCTCCAAAGTAGCTTGCTTTTTGCTGACAATTCAAGTATTGTCTGCCCAGTGGCAGTCGATCCAGTGAATGCAACCTGCATGGAAATGAACTCATGAGTATTACCTTGAGCACAAATGACCCGGTAAAAAAACAATATGAAGTTGCAATAAAAACAGTTTCCCATAATATCTGAAGCAAAAAATTTGATGCTAACTCAAGTTATATCGGGCAGTCTTATCCTGGACACATCTTCGCACGTTGGGGTTTAGCATTACTTCAGAGTATACCCGCGAACTAATGTGTTAAGGACAGCTTATTGAACCTGTGATTCTGCCCTCATAAATTTGTTCGTGGTAGAGTTGTTTGATACTGTTCTTTATATTTATTGTTTGATACATCTGACGTTTCTTCAATTGTTGCAAGATTCCAACAGAACAGAGCAAAGTGGGCAGTATTAACAGCTTCATCAATATCAGCATCATCGAATACAATAAATGGATATTTTCTCCGAGCTCCAAAGTAGCTTGCTTTTTGCTGACAATTCAAGTATTGTCTGCCCAGTGGCAGTTGATCCAGTGAATGCAACCTGCATGGAAATGAACTCATGAGTATTACCTTGAGCACAAATGACCCGGTAAAAAAACAATATGAAGTTGCAATAAAAACAGTTTCCCATAATATCTGAAGCAAAAAATTTGATGCTAACTCAAGTTATATCGGGCAGTCTTATCCTGGACACATCTTCGCACGTTGGGGTTTAGCATTACTTCAGAGTATACCCGCGAACTAATGTGTTAAGGACAGCTTATTGAACCTGTGATTCTTCCCTCATAAATTTTTTTGTGGTAGAGTTGTTTGATACTGTTCTTTATATTTATTGTTTGATACATCTGACGTTTCTTCAATTGTTGCAAGATTCCAACAGAACAAAGCAAAGTGGGCAGTATTAACAGCTTCATCAATATCAGCATCATCGAATACAATAAATGGAGATTTTCCTCCGAGCTCCAAAGTAGCTTGCTTTTTGCTGACAATTCAAGTATTGTCTGCCCAGTGGCAGTCGATCCAGTGAATGCAACCTGCATGGAAATGAACTCATGAGTATTACCTTGAGCACAAATGACCCGGTAAAAAAACAATATGAAGTTGCAATAAAAACAGTTTCCCATGATATCTGAAGCAAAAAATTTGATGCTAACTCAAGTTATATCGGGCAGTCTTATCCTGGACACATCTTCGCACGTTGGGGTTTAGCATTACTTCAGAGTATACCCGCGAACTAATGTGTTAAGGACAGCTTGTTGAACCTGTGATTCTGCCCTCATCAATTTGTTCGTGGTAGAGTTGTTTGATACTGTTCTTTATATTTATTGTTTGATACATCTGAAGTTTCTTCAATTGTTGCAAGATTCCAACAGAACAGAGCAAAGTGGGCAGTATTAACAGCTTCATCAATATTAGCATCATCGAATACAATAAATGGAGATTTTCCTCCGAGCTCCAAAGTAGCTTGCTTTTTGCTGACAATTCAAGTATTGTCTGCCCAGTGGCAGTCGATCCAGTGAATGCAACCTGCATGGAAATGAACTCATGAGTATTACCTTGAGCACAAATGACCCGGTAAAAAAACAATATGAAGTTGCAATAAAAACAGTTTCCCATGATATCTGAAGCAAAAAATTTGATGCTAACTCAAGTTATATCGGGCAGTCTTATCCTGGACACATCTTCGCACGTTGGGGTTTAGCATTACTTCAGAGTATACCCGCGAACTAATGTGTTAAGGACAGCTTGTTGAACCTGTGAATCTGCCCTCATCAATTTGTTCGTGGTAGAGTTGTTTGATACTGTTCTTTATATTTATTGTTTAATACATCTGAAGTTTCTTTAATTGTTGCAAGATTCCAACAGAACAGAGCAAAGTGGGCAGTATTAACAGCTTCATCAATATCAGCATCATCGAATACAATAAATGGAGATTTTCCTCCGAGCTCCAAAGTAGCTTGCTTTTTGCTGACAATTCAAGTATTGTCTGCCCAGTGGCAGTCGATCCAGTGAATGCAACCTGCATGGAAATGAACTCATGAGTATTACCTTGAGCACAAATGACCCAGTAAAAAAAAAATATGAAGTTGCAATAAAAATAGTTTCCCATAATATCTGAAGCAAAAAATTTGATGCTAACTCAAGTTATATCGGGCAGTCTTATCCTGGACACATCTTCGCACGTTGGGGTTTAGCATTACTTCAGAGTATACCCGCGAACTAATGTGTTAAGGACAGCTTGTTGAACCTGTGATTCTTCCCTCATCAATTTGTTCGTGGTAGAGTTGTTTGATACTGTACTTTATATTTATTGTTTGATACATCTGACGTTTCTTCAATTGTTGCAAGATTCCAACAGAACAGAGCAAAGTGGTCAGTATTAACAGCTTCATCAATATCAGCATCATCGAATACAATAAATGGAGATTTTCCTCCGAGCTCCAAAGTAGCTTGCTTTTTGCTGACAATTCAAGTATTGTCTGCCCAGTGGCAGTCGATCCAGTGAATGCAACCTGCATGGAAATGAACTCATGAGTATTACCTTGAGCACAAATGACCCGGTAAAAAAACAATATGAAGTTGCAATAAAAACAGTTTCCCATAATATCTGAAGCAAAAAATTTGATGCTAACTCAAGTTATATCGGGGAGTCTTATCCTGGACACATCTTCGCACGTTGGGGTTTAGCATTACTTCAGAGTATACCCGCGAACTAATGTGTTAAGGACAGCTTGTTGAACCTGTGATTCTGCCCTCATCAATTTGTTCGTGGTAGAGTTGTTTGATACTGTTCTTTATATTTATTGTTTGATACATCTGACGTTTCTTCAATTGTTGCAAGATTCCAACAGAACAGAGCAAAGTGGGCAGTATTAACAGCTTCATCAATATCAGCATCATCGAATACAATAAATGGAGATTTTCCTCCGAGCTCCAAAGTAGCTTGCTTTTTGCTGACAATTCAAGTATTGTCTGCCCAGTGGCAGTCGATCCAGTGAATGCAACCTGCATGGAAATGAACTCATGAGTATTACCTTGAGCACAAATGACCCGGTAAAAAAACAATATGAAGTTGCAATAAAAACAGTTTCCCATAATATCTGAAGCAAAAAATTTGATGCTAACTCAAGTTATATCGGGCAGTCTTATCTTGGACACATCTTCGCACGTTGGGGTTTAGCATTACTTCAGAGTATACCCGCGAACTAATGTGTTAAGGACAGCTTGTTGAACCTGTGATTCTGCCCTCATCAATTTTTTCGTGGTAGAGTTGTTTGATACTGTTCTTTATATTTATTGTTTGATACATCTGACGTTTCTTCAATTGTTGCAAGATTCCAACAGAACATAGCAAAGTGGGCAGTATTAACAGCTTCATCAATATCAGCATCATCGAATACAATAAATGGAGATTTTCCTCCGAGCTCCAAAGTAGCTTGCTTTTTGCTGACAATTCAAGTATTGTCTGCCCAGTGGCAGTCGATCCAGTGAATGCAACCTGCATGGAAATGAACTCATGAGTATTACCTTGAGCACAAATGAACCGGTAAAAAAACAATATGAAGTTGCAATAAAAAAAGTTTCCCATAATATCTGAAGCAAAAAATTTGATGCTAACTCAAGTTATATCGGGCAGTCTTATCCTGGACACATCTTCGCACGTTGGGGTTTAGCATTACTTCAGAGTATACCCGCGAACTAATGTGTTAAGGACAGCTTGTTGAACCTGTGATTCTGCCCTCATCAATTTGTTCGTGGTAGAGTTGTTTGATACTGTTCTTTATATTTATTGTTTGATACATCTGACGTTTCTTCAATTGTTGCAAGATTCCAACAGAACAGAGCAAAGTGGGCAGTATTAACAGCTTCATCAATATCAGCATCATCGAATACAATAAATGGAGATTTTCCTCCGAGCTCCAAAGTAGCTTGCTTTTTGCTGACAATTCAAGTATTGTCTGCCCAGTGGCAGTCGATCCAGTGAATGCAACTTGCATGGAAATGAACTCATGAGTATTACCTTGAGCACAAATGACCCGGTAAAAAAACAATATGAAGTTGCAATAAAAACAGTTTCCCATAATATCTGAAGCAAAAAATTTGATGCTAACTCAAGTTATATCGGGCAGTCTTATCCTGGACACATCTTCGCACGTTGGGGTTTAGCATTACTTCAGAGTATACCCGCGAACTAATGTGTTAAGGACAGCTTGTTGAACCTGTGATTCTGCCCTCATCAATTTGTTCGTGGTAGAGTTGTTTGATACTGTTCTTTATATTTATTGTTTGATACATCTGACGTTTTTTCAATTGTTGCAAGATTCCAACAGAACAGAGCAAAGTGGGCAGTATTAACAGCTTCATCAATATCAGCATCATCGAATACAATAAATGGAGATTTTCCTCCGAGATCCAAAGTAGCTTGCTTTTTGCTGACAATTCAAGTATTGTCTGCCCAGTGACAATCGATCCAGTGAATGCAACCTGCATGGAAATGAACTCATGAGTATTACCTTGAGCACAAATGACCCGGTAAAAAAACAATATGAAGTTGCAATAAAAACAGTTTCCCATAATATCTGAAGCAAAAAATTTGATGCTAACTCAAGTTATATCGGGCAGTCTTATCCTGGACACATCTTCGCACGTTGGGGTTTAGCATTACTTCAGAGTATACCCGCGAACTAATGTGTTAAGGACAGCTTGTTGAACCTGTGATTCTGCCCTCATCAATTTTTTCGTGGTAGAGTTGTTTGATACTGTTCTTTATATTTATTGTTTGATACATCTGACGTTTCTTCAATTGTTGCAAGATTCCAACAGAACAGAGCAAAGTGGGCAGTATTAACAGCTTCATCAATATCAGCATCATCAAATACAATAAATGGAGATTTTCCTCCGAGCTCCAAAGTAGCTTTCTTTTTGCTGACAATTCAAGTATTGTCTGCCCAGTGGCAGTCGATCCAGTGAATGCAACCTGCATGGAAATGAACTCATGAGTATTACCTTGAGCACAAATGACCCGGTAAAAAAACAATATGAAGTTGCAATAAAAACAGTTTCCCATAATATCTGAAGCAAAAAATTTGATGCTAACTCAAGTTATATTGGGCAGTCTTATCCTGGACACATCTTTGCACGTTGGGGTTTAGCATTACTTCAGAGTATCCCCTCGAACTAATGTGTTAAGGACAGCTTGTTGAACCTGTGATTCTGCCCTCATCAATTTGTTCGTGGTAGGGTTGTTTGATACTGTTCTTTATATTTATTGTTTGATACATCTGACGTTTCTTCAATTGTTGCAAGATTCCAACAGAACAGAGCAAAGTGGGCAGTATTAACAGCTTCATCAATATCAGCATCATCGAATACAATAAATGGAGATTTTCCTCCGAGCTCCAAAGTAGCTTGCTTTTTGCTGACAATTCAAGTATTGTCTGCCCAGCGACAGTCGATCCAGTGAATGCAACCTACATGGAAATGAACTCATAAGTATTACCTTGAGCACAAATGACCCGGTAAAAAAACAATATGAAGTTGCAATAAAAACAGTTTCCCATAATATCTGAAGCAAAAAATTTGATGCTAACTCAAGTTATATCGGGCAGTCTTATATTGGACACATCTTCGCACGTTGGGGTTTAGCATTACTTCAGAGTATACCCGCGAACTAATGTGTTAAGGACAGCTTGTTGAACCTGTGATTCTGCCCTCATCAATTTGTTCGTGGTAGAGTTGTTTGATACTGTTCTTTATATTTATTGTTTGATACATCTGACGTTTCTTCAATTGTTGCAAGATTCCAACAGAACAGAGCAAAGTGGGCAGTATTAACAGCTTCATCAATATCAGCATCATCGAATACAATAAATGGAGATTTTCCTCCGAGCTCCAAAGTAGCTTGCTTTTTGCTGACAATTCAAGTATTGTCTGCCCAGTGGCAGTCGATTCAGTGAATGCAACCTGCATGGAAATGAACTCATGAGTATTACCTTGAGCACAAATGACCCGGTAAAAAAACAATATGAAGTTGCAATAAAAACAGTTTCCCATAATATCTGAAGCAAAAAATTTGATGCTAACTCAAGTTATATCGGGCAGTCTTATCCTGGACACATCTTCGCACGTTGGGGTTTAGCATTACTTCAGAGTATACCCGCGAACTAATGTGTTAAGGACAGCTTGTTGAACCTGTGATTCTGCCCTCATCAATTTGTTCGTGGTAGAGTTGTTTGATACTGTTCTTTATATTTATTGTTTGATACATCTGACGTTTCTTCAATTGTTGCAAGATTCCAACAGAACAGAGCAAAGTGGGCAGTATTAACAGCTTCATCAATATCAGCATCATCGAATACAATAAATGGAGATTTTCCTCCGAGCTCCAAAGTAGCTTGCTTTTTGCTGACAATTCAAGTATTGTCTGCCCAGTGGCAGTCGATCCAGTGAATGCAACCTGCATGGAAATGAACTCATGAGTATTACCTTGAGCACAAATGACCCGGTAAAAAAACAATATGAAGTTGCAATAAAAAAAGTTTCCCATAATATCTGAAGCAAAAAATTTGATGCTAACTCAAGTTATATCGGGCAGTCTTATCCTGGACACATCTTCGCACGTTGGGGTTTAGCATTACTTCAGAGTATACCCGCGAACTAATGTGTTAAGGACAGCTTGTTGAACCTGTGATTCTGCCCTCATCAATTTGTTCGTGGTAGAGTTGTTTGATACTGTTCTTTATATTTATTGTTTGATACATCTGACGTTTCTTCAATTGTTGCAAGATTCCAACAGAACAGAGCAAAGTGGGCAGTATTAACAGCTTCATCAATATCAGCATCATCGAATACAATAAATGGAGATTTTCCTCCGAGCTCCAAAGTAGCTTGCTTTTTGCTGACAATTCTAGTATTGTCTGCCCAGTGGCAGTCGATCCAGTGAATGCAACCTGCATGGAAATAAACTCATGAGTATTACCTTGAGCACAAATGACCCGGTAAAAAAACAATATGAAGTTGCAATAAAAACAATTTCCCATAATATCTGAAGCAAACAATTTGATGCTAACTCAAGTTATATCGGGCAGTCTTATCCTGGACACATCTTCGCACGTTGGGGTTTAGCATTACTTCAGAGTATACCCGCGAACTAATGTGTTAAGGACAGCTTGTTGAACCTGTGATTCTTCCCTCATCAATTTGATCGTGGTAGAGTTGTTTGATATTGTTCTTTATATTTATTGTTTGATACATCTGACGTTTCTTCAATTGTTGCAAGATTCCAACAAAACAGAGCAAAGTGGGCAGTATTAACAACTTCATCAATATCAGCATCATCGAATACAATAAATGGAGATTTTCCTCCGAGCTCCAAAGTAGCTTGCTTTTTGCTGACAATTCAAGTATTGTCTGCCCAGTGGCAGTCGATCCAGTGAATGCAACCTGCATGGAAATGAACTCATGAGTATTACCTTGAGCACAAATGACCCGGTAAAAAAACAATATGAAGTTGCAATAAAAACAGTTTCCCATAATATCTGAAGCAAAAAAATTGATGCTAACTCAAGTTATATCGGGCAGTCTTATCCTGGACACATCTTCGCACGTTGGGGTTTAGCATTACTTCAGAGTATACCCGCGAACTAATGTGTTAAGGACAGCTTGTTGAACCTGTGATTCTGCCCTCATCAATTTGTTCGTGGTAGAGTTGTTTGATACTGTTCTTTATATTTATTGTTTGATACATCTGACGTTTCTTCAATTGTTGCAAGATTCCAACAGAACAGAGCAAAGTGGGCAGTATTAACAGCTTCATAAATATCAGCATCATCGAATACAATAAATGGAGATTTTCCTCCGAGCTCCAAAGTAGCTTGCTTTTTGCTGACAATTCAAGTATTTTCTGCCCAGTGGCAGTCGATCCAGTGAATGCAACCTGCATGGAAATGAACTCATGAGTATTACCTTGAGCACAAATGACCCGGTAAAAAAACAATATGAAGTTGCAATAAAAACAGTTTCCCATAATATCTGAAGCAAAAAAATTGATGCTAACTCAAGTTATATCGGGCAGTCTTATCCTGGACACATCTTCGCACGTTGGGGTTTAGCATTACTTCAGAGTATACCCGCGAACTAATGTGTTAAGGACAGCTTGTTGAACCTGTGATTCTGCCCTCATCAATTTGTTCGTGGTAGAGTTGTTTGATACTGTTCTTTATATTTATTGTTTGATACATCTGACGTTTCTTCAATTGTTGCAAGATTCCAACAGAACAGAGCAAAGTGGGCAGTATTAACAGCTTCATCAATATCAGCATCATCGAATACAATAAATGGAGATTTTCCTCCGAGCTCCAAAGTAGCTTGCTTTTTGCTGACAATTCAAGTATTGTCTGCCCAGTGGCAGTCGATCCAGTGAATGCAACCTGCATGGAAATGAACTCATGAGTATTACCTTGAGCATAAATGACCCGGTAAAAAAACAATATGAAGTTTCAATAAAAACAGTTTCCCATAATATCTGAAGCAAAAAATTTGATGCTAACTCAAGTTATATCGGGCAGTCTTATCCTGGACACATCTTCGCACGTTGGGGTTTAGCATTACTTCAGAGTATACCCGCGAACTAATGTGTTAAGGACAGCTTGTTGAACCTGTGATTCTGCCCTCATCAATTTGTTCGCGGTAGAGTTGTTTGATACTGTTCTTTATATTTATTGTTTGATACATCTGACGTTTCTTCAATTGTTGCAAGATTCCAACAGAACAGAGCAAAGTGGGCAGTATTAACAGCTTCATCAATATCAGCATCATCGAATACAATAAATGGAGATTTTCCTCCGAGCTCCAAAGTAGCTTGCTTTTTGCTGACAATTCAAGTATTGTCTGCCCAGTGGCAGTCGATCCAGTGAATGCAACCTGCATGGAAATGAACTCATGAGTATTACCTTGAGCACAAATGATCCGGTAAAAAAACAATATGAAGTTGCAATAAAAACAGTTTCCCATAATATCTGAAGCAAAAAATTTGATGCTAACTCAAGTTATATCGGGCAGTCTTATCCTGGACACATCTTCGCACGTTGGGGTTTAGCATTACTTCAGAGTATACCCGCGAACTAATGTGTTAAGGACAGCTTGTTGAACCTGTGATTCTGCCCTCATCAATTTGTTCGTGGTAGAGTTGTTTGATACTGTTCTTTATATTTATTGTTTGATACATCTGACGTTTCTTCAATTGTTGCAAGATTCCAACAGAACAGAGCAAAGTGGGCAGTATTAACAGCTTCATCAATATCAGCATCATCGAATACAATAAATGGAGATTTTCCTCCGAGCTCCAAAGTAGCTTGCTTTTTGCTGACAATTCAAGTATTGTCTGCCCAGTGGCAGTCGATCCAGTGAATGCAACCTGCATGGAAATGAACTCATGATTATTACCTTGAGCACAAATGACCCGGTAAAAAAACAATATGAAGTTGCAATAAAAACAGTTTCCCATAATATCTGAAGCAAAAAATTTGATGCTAACTCAAGTTATATCGGGCAGTCTTATCCTGGACACATCTTCGCACGTTGGGGTTTAGCATTACTTCAGAGTATACCCGCGAACTAATGTGTTAAGGACAGCTTGTTGAACCTGTGATTCTGCCCTCATCAATTTGTTCGTGGTAGAGTTGTTTGATACTGTTCTTTATATTTATTGTTTGATACATCTGACGTTTCTTCAATTGTTGCAAGATTCCAACAGAACAGAGCAAAGTGGGCAGTATTAACAACTTCATCAATATCAGCATCATCGAATACAATAAATGGAGATTTTCCTCCGAGCTCCAAAGTAGCTTGCTTTTTGCTGACAATTCAAGTATTGTCTGCCCAGTGGCAGTCGATCCAGTGAATGCAACCTGCATGGAAATGAACTCATGAGTATTACCTTGAGCACAAATGACCCGGTAAAAAAACAATATGAAGTTGCAATAAAAACAGTTTCCCATAATATCTGAAGCAAAAAATTTGATGCTAACTCAAGTTATATCGGGCAGTCTTATCCTGGACACATCTTCGCACGTTGGGGTTTAGCATTACTTCAGAGTATACCCGCGAACTAATGTGTTAAGGACATCTTGTTGAACCTGTGATTCTGCCCTCATCAATTTGTTCGTGGTAGAGTTGTTTGATACTGTTCTTTATATTTATTGTTTGATACATCTGACGTTTCTTCAATTGGTGCAAGATTCCAACAGAACAGAGCAAAGTGGGCAGTATTAACAGCTTCATCAATATCAGCATCATCGAATACAATAAATGGAGATTTTCCTCCGAGCTCCAAAGTAGCTTGCTTTTTGCTGACAATTCAAGTATTGTCTGCCCAGTGGCAGTCGATCCAGTGAATGCAACCTGCATGGAAATGAACTCATGAGTATTACCTTGAGCACAAATGACCCGGTAAAAAAACAATATGAAGTTGCAATAAAAACAGTTTCCCATAATATCTGAAGCAAAAAATTTGATGCTAACTCAAGTTATATCGGGCAGTCTTATCCTGGACACATCTTCGCACGTTGGGGTTTAGCATTACTTCAGAGTATACCCGCGAACTAATGTGTTAAGGACAGCTTGTTGAACCTGTGATTCTGCCCTCATCAATTTGTTCGTGGTAGAGTTGTTTGATATTGTTCTTTATATTTATTGTTTGATACATCTGACGTTTCTTCAATTGTTGCAAGATTCCAACAGAACAGAGCAAAGTGGGCAGTATTAACAGCTTCATCAATATCAGCATCATCGAATACAATAAATGGAGATTTTCCTCCGAGCTCCAAAGTAGCTTTCTTTTTGCTGACAATTCAAGTATTGTCTGCCCAGTGGCAGTCGATCCAGTGAATGCAACCTGCATGGAAATGAACTCATGAGTATTACCTTGAGCACAAATGACCCGGTAAAAAAACAATATGAAGTTGCAATAAAAACAGTTTCCCATAATATCTGAAGCAAAAAATTTGATGCTAACTCAAGTTATATCGGGCAGTCTTATCCTGGACACATCTTCGCACGTTGGGGTTTAGCATTACTTCAGAGTATACCCGCGAACTAATGTGTTAAGGACAGCTTGTTGAACCTGTGATTCTGCCCTCATCAATTTGTTCGTGGTAGAGTTGTTTGATACTGTTCTTTATATTTATTGTTTGATACATCTGACGTTTCTTCAATTGTTGCAAGATTCCAACAGAACAGAGCAAAGTGGGCAGTATTAACAGCTTCATAAATATCAGCATCATCGAATACAATAAATGGAGATTTTCCTCCGAGCTCCAAAGTAGCTTGCTTTTTGCTGACAATTCAAGTATTGTCTGCCCAGTGGCAGTCGATCCAGTGAATGCAACCTGCATGGAAATGAACTCATGAGTATTACCTTGAGCACAAATGACCAGGTAAAAAAACAATATGAAGTTGCAATAAAAAACAGTTTCCTATAATATCTGAAGCAAAAAATTTGATGCTAACTCAAGTTACATCGGGCAGTCTTATCATGGACACATCTTCGCACGTTAGGGTTTAACATTACTTCAGAGTATACCCGCGAACTAATGTGTTAAGGACAGCTTGTTGAACCTGTGATCCTGCCCTCATCAATTTGTTCGTGGTAGATTTGTTTGATACTGTTCTTTATATTTATTGTTTGATACATCTGACGTTTCTTCAATTATTGCAAGATTCCAACATAACAGAGCAAAGTGGGCAGTACTAACAGCTTCATAAATATCAGCATCATCGAATACAATAAATGGAGATTTTCCTCCGAGCTCCAAAGTAGCTTGCTTTTTGCTGACAATTCAAGTATTGTCTGCCCAGTGGCAGTCGATCCAGTGAATGCAACCTGCATGGAAATGAACTCATGAGTATTACCTTGAGAACAAATGACCCGGTAAAAAAACAATATGAAGTTGCAATAAAAACAGTTTCCTATAATATCTGAAGCAAAAAATTTGATGCTAACTCAAGTTACATCGGGCAGTCTTATCCTGGACACATCTTCGCACGTTGGGGTTTAACATTACTTCAGAGTATACCCGCGAACTAATGTGTTAAGGACAGCTTGTTGAACCTGTGATTCTGCCCTCACCAATTTGTTCGTGGTAGAGTTGTTTGATACTGTTCTTTATATTTATTGGTTGATACATCTGACGTTTCTTCAATTATTGCAAGATTCCAATAGAACAGAGCAAAGTGGGCAGTATTAACAGCTTCATAAATATCAGCATCATCGAATACAATAAATGGAGATTTTCCTCCGAGCTCCAAAGTAGCTTGCTTTTTGCTGACAATTCAAGTATTTTCTGCCCAGTGGCAGTCGATCTAGTGAATGCAACCTGCATGGAAATGAACTCATGAGTATTACCTTGAGCACAAATGACCCGGTAAAAAAACAATATGAAGTTGCAATAAAAACAGTTTCCCATAATATCTGAAGCAAAAAATTTGATGCTAACTCAAGTTATATCGGGCAGTCTTATCCTGGACACATCTTCGCACGTTGGGGTTTAGCATTACTTCAGAGTATACCCGCGAACTAATGTGTTAAGGACAGCTTGTTGAACCTATGATTCTGCCCTCATCAATTTGTTCGTGGTAGAGTTGTTTGATACTGTTCTTTATATTTATTGTTTGATACATCTGACGTTTCTTCAATTGTTGCAAGATTCCAACAGAACAGAGCAAAGTGGGCAGTATTAACAGCTTCATCAATATCAGCATCATCGAATACAATAAATGGAGATTTTCCTCCGAGCTCCAAAGTAGCTTGCTTTTTGCTGACAATTCAAGTATTGTCTGCCCAGTGGCAGTCGATCCAGTGAATGCAACCTGCATGGAAATAAACTCATGAGTATTACCTTGAGCACAAATGACCCGGTAAAAAAACAATATGAAGTTGCAATAAAAACAGTTTCCCATAATATCTGAAGCAAAAAATTTGATGCTAACTCAAGTTACATCGGGCAGTCTTATCATGGACACATCTTCGCACGTTGGGGGTTTAGCATTACTTCAGAGTATACCCGCGAACTAATGTGTTAAGGACAGCTTGTTGAACCTGTGATTCTGCCCTCATCAATTTGTTCGTGGTAGAGTTGTTTGATACTGTTCTTTATATTTATTGTTTGATACATCTGACGTTTCTTCAATTATTGCAAGATTCCAACAGAACAGAGCAAAGTGGGCAGTATTAACAGCTTCATAAATATCAGCATCATCGAATACAATAAATGGAGATTTTCCTCCGAGCTCCAAAGTAGCTTGCTTTTTGCTGACAATTCAAGTATTGTCTGCCCAGTGGCAGTCGATCCAGTGAATGCAACCTGCATGGAAATGAACTCATGAGTATTACCTTGAGCACAAATGACCCGGTAAAAAAACAATATGAAGTTGCAATAAAAACAGTTTCCTATAATATCTGAAGCAAAAAATTTGATGCTAACTCAAGTTACATCGGGCAGTCTTATCCTGGACACATCTTCGCACGTTGGGGTTTAACATTACTTCAGAGTATAGCCGCGAACTAATGTGTTAAGGACAGCTTGTTGAACCTGTGATTCTGCCCTCATCAATTTGTTCGTGGTAGAGTTGTTTGATACTGTTCTTTATATTTATTGTTTGATACATCTGACGTTTCTTCAATTATTGCAAGATTCCAACAGAACAGAGCAAAGTGGGCAGTATTAACAGCTTCATAAATATCAGCATCATCGAATACAATAAATGGAGATTTTCCTCCGAGCTCCAAAGTAGCTTGCTTTTTGCTGACAATTCAAGTATTGTCTGCCCAGTGGCAGTCGATCCAGTGAATGCAACCTGCATGGAAATGAACTCATGAGTATTACCTTGAGCACAAATGACCCGGTAAAAAAA
>NC_039367.1:11895062-11905414 GCF_003573695.1 Papaver somniferum | reverse complement strand
ATATTGATGAAGCTGTTAATACTGCCCACTTTGCTCTGTTCTGTTGGAATCTTGCAACAATTGAAGAAACTTCAGATGTATCAAACAATAAATATAAAGAACAGTATCAAACAACTCTACCACGAACAAATTGATGAGGGCAGAATCACAGGTTCAACAAGCTGTCCTTAACACATTAGTTCGCGGGTATACTCTGAAGTAATGCTAAACCCCAACGTGCGAAGATGTGTCCAGGATAAGACTGCCCGATATAACTTGAGTTAGCATCAAATTTTTTGCTTCAGATATTATGGGAAACTGTTTTTATTGCAACTTCATATTGTTTTTTTACCGGGTCATTTGTGCTCAAGGTAATACTCATGAGTTCATTTCCATGAAGGTTGCATTCACTGGATCGACTGCCACTGGGCAGACAATACTTGAATTGTCAGCAAAAAGCAAGCTACTTTGGAGCTCGGAGGAAAATCTCCATTTATTGTATTCAATGATGCTGATATTGATGAAGCTGTTAATACTGCCCACTTTGCTCTGTTCTGTTGGAATCTTGCAACAATTGAAGAAACGTCAGATGTATCAAACAATAAATATAAAGAACAGTATCAAACAACTCTACCACGAACAAATTGATGAGGGCAGAATCACAGGTTCAACAAGCTGTCCTTAACACATTAGTTCGCGGGTATACTCTGAAGTAATGCTAAACCCCAACGTGCGAAGATGTGTCCAGGATAAGACTGCCCGATATAACTTGAGTTAGCATCAAATTTTTTGCTTCAGATATTATGGGAAACTGTTTTTATTGAAACATCATATTGTTTTTTTACCGGGTCATTTGTGCTCAAGGTAATACTCATGAGTTCATTTCCATGCAGGTTGCATTCACTGGATCGACTGCCACTGGGCAGACAATACTTGAATTGTCAGCAAAAAGCAAGCTACTTTGGAGCTCGGAGGAAAATCTCCATTTATTGTATTCGATGATGCTGATATTGATGAAGCTGTTAATACTGCCCACTTTGCTCTGTTCTGTTGGAATCTTGCAACAATTGAAGAAACGTCAGATGTATCAAACAATAAATATAAAGAACAGTATCAAACAACTCTACCACGAACAAATTGATGAGGGCAGAATCACAGTTTCAACAAGCTGTCCTTAACACATTAGTTCGCGGGTATACTCTGAAGTAATGCTAAACCCCAACGTGCGAAGATGTGTCCAGGATAAGACTGCCCGATATAACTTGAGTTAGCATCAAATTTTTTGCTTCAGATATTATGGGAAACTGTTTTTATTGCAACTTCATATTGTTTTTTTACCGGGTCATTTGTGCTCAAGGTAATACTCATGAGTTCATTTCCATGCAGGTTGCATTCACTGGATCGACTGCCACTGGGCAGACAATACTTGAATTGTCAGCAAAAAGCAAGCTACTTTGGAGCTCGGAGGAAAATCTCCATTTATTGTATTCGATGATGCTGATATTGATGAAGCTGTTAATACTGCCCACTTTGCTCTGTTCTGTTGGAATCTTGCAACAATTGAAGAAACGTCAGATGTATCAAACAATAAATATAAAGAACAGTATCAAACAACTCTACCACGAACAAATTGATGAGGGCAGAATCACAGGTTCAACAAGCTGTCCTTAACACATTAGTTCGCGGGTATACTCTGAAGTAATGCTAAACCCCAACGTGTGAAGATGTGTCCATGATAAGACTGCCCGATATAACTTGAGTTAGCATCAAATTTTTTGCTTCAGATATTATGGGAAACTGTTTTTATTGAAACTTCATATTGTTTTTTTACCGGGTCATTTATGCTCAAGGTAATACTCATGAGTTCATTTCCATGCAGGTTGCATTCACTGGATCGACTGCCACTGGGCAGACAATACTTGAATTGTCAGCAAAAAGCAAGCTACTTTGGAGCTCGGAGGAAAATCTCCATTTATTGTATTCGATGATGCTGATATTGATGAAGCTGTTAATACTGCCCACTTTGCTCTGTTCTGTTGGAATCTTGCAACAATTGAAGAAACGTCAGATGTATCAAACAATAAATATAAAGAACAGTATCAAACAACTCTACCACGAACAAATTGATGAGGGCAGAATCACAGGTTCAACAAGCTGTCCTTAACACATTATTTCGCGGGTATACTCTGAAGTAATGCTAAACCCCAACGTGCGAAGATGTGTCCAGGATAAGACTGCCCGATATAACTTGAGTTAGCATCAAATTTTTTGCTTCAGATATTATGGGAAACTGTTTTTATTGCAACTTCATATTGTTTTTTTACCGGGTCATTCGTGCTCAAGGTAATACTCATGAGTTCATTTCCATGCAGGTTGCATTCACTGGATCGACTGCCACTGGGCAGACAATACTTGAATTGTCAGCAAAAAGCAAGCTACTTTGGAGCTCGGAGGAAAATCTCCATTTATTGTATTCGATGATGCTGATATTGATGAAGCTGTTAATACTGCCCACTTTGCTCTGTTCTGTTGGAATCTTGCAACAATTGAAGAAACGTCAGATGTATCAAACAATAAATATAAAGAACAGTATCAAACAACTCTACCACGAACAAATTGATGAGGGCAGAATCACAGGTTCAACAAGCTGTCCTTAACACATTAGTTCGCGGGTATACTCTGAAGTAATGCTAAACCCCAACGTGCGAAGATGTGTCCAGGATAAGACTGCCCGATATAACTTGAGTTAGCATCAAATTTTTTGCTTCAGATATTATGGGAAACTGTTTTTATTGCAACTTCATATTGTTTTTTTACCGGGTCATTTGTGCTCAAGGTAATACTCATGAGTTCATTTCCATGCAGGTTGCATTCACTGGATCGACTGCCACTGGGCAGACAATACTTGAATTGTCAGCAAAAAGCAAGCTACTTTGGAGCTCGGAGGAAACTCTCCATTTATTGTATTCGATGATGCTGATATTGATGAAGCTGTTAATACTGCCCACTTTGCTCTGTTCTGTTGGAATCTTGCAACAATTGAAGAAACGTCAGATGTATCAAACAATAAATATAAAGAACAGTATCAAACAACTCTACCACGAACAAATTGATGAGGGCAGAATCACAGGTTCAACAAGCTGTCCTTAACACATTAGTTCGCGGGTATACTCTGAAGTAATGCTAAACCCCAACGTGCGAAGATGTGTCCAGGATAAGACTGCCCGATATAACTTGAGTTAGCATCAAATTTTTTGCTTCAGATATTATGGGAAACTGTTTTTATTGAAACTTCATATTGTTTTTTTACCGGGTCATTTGTGCTCAAGGTAATACTCATGAGTTCATTTCCATGCAGGTTGCATTCACTGGATCGACTGCCACTGGGCAGACAATACTTGAATTGTCAGCAAAAAGCAAGCTACTTTGGAGCTCGGAGGAAAATCTCCATTTATTGTATTCGATGATGCTGATATTGATGAAGCTGTTAATACTGCCCACTTTGCTCTGTTCTGTTGGAATCTTGCAACAATTGAAGAAACGTCAGATGTATCAAACAATAAATATAAAGAACAGTATCAAACAACTCTACCACGAACAAATTGATGAGGGCAGAATCACAGGTTCAACAAGCTGTCCTTAACACATTATTTCGCGGGTATACTCTGAAGTAATGCTAAACCCCAACGTGCGAAGATGTGTCCAGGATAAGACTGCCCGATATAACTTGAGTTAGCATCAAATTTTTTGCTTCAGATATTATGGGAAACTGTTTTTATTGCAACTTCATATTGTTTTTTTACCGGGTCATTCGTGCTCAAGGTAATACTCATGAGTTCATTTCCATGCAGGTTGCATTCACTGGATAGACTGCCACTGGGCAGACAATACTTGAATTGTCAGCAAAAAGCAAGCTACTTTGGAGCTCGGAGGAAAATCTCCATTTATTGTATTCGATGATGCTGATATTGATGAAGCTGTTAATACTGCCCACTTTGCTCTGTTCTGTTGGAATCTTGCAACAATTGAAGAAACGTCAGATGTATCAAACAATAAATATAAAGAACAGTATCAAACAACTCTACCACGAACAAATTGATGAGGGCAGAATCACAGGTTCAACAAGCTGTCCTTAACACATTAGTTCGCGGGTATACTCTGAAGTAATGCTAAACCCCAACGTGCGAAGATGTGTCCAGGATAAGACTGCCCGATATAACTTGAGTTAGCATCAAATTTTTTGCTTCAGATATTATGGGAAACTGTTTTTATTGCAACTTCATATTGTTTTTTTACCGGATCATTTGTGCTCAAGGTAATACTCATGAGTTCATTTCCATGCAGGTTGCATTCACTGGATCGACTGCCACTGGGCAGACAATACTTGAATTGTCAGCAAAAAGCAAGCTACTTTGGAGCTCGGAGGAAAATCTCCATTTATTGTATTCGATGATGCTGATATTGATGAAGCTGTTAATACTGCCCACTTTGCTCTGTTCTGTTGGAATCTTGCAACAATTGAAGAAACGTCAGATGTATCAAACAATAAATATAAAGAACAGTATCAAACAACTCTACCGCGAACAAATTGATGAGGGCAGAATCACAGGTTCAACAAGCTGTCCTTAACACATTAGTTCGCGGGTATACTCTGAAGTAATGCTAAACCCCAACGTGCGAAGATGTGTCCAGGATAAGACTGCCCGATATAACTTGAGTTAGCATCAAATTTTTTGCTTCAGATATTATGGGAAACTGTTTTTATTGAAACTTCATATTGTTTTTTTACCGGGTCATTTATGCTCAAGGTAATACTCATGAGTTCATTTCCATGCAGGTTGCATTCACTGGATCGACTGCCACTGGGCAGACAATACTTGAATTGTCAGCAAAAAGCAAGCTACTTTGGAGCTCGGAGGAAAATCTCCATTTATTGTATTCGATGATGCTGATATTGATGAAGCTGTTAATACTGCCCACTTTGCTCTGTTCTGTTGGAATCTTGCAACAATTGAAGAAACGTCAGATGTATCAAACAATAAATATAAAGAACAGTATCAAACAACTCTACCACGAACAAATTGATGAGGGCAGAATCACAGGTTCAACAAGCTGTCCTTAACACATTAGTTCGCGGGTATACTCTGAAGTAATGCTAAACCCCAACGTGCGAAGATGTGTCCAGGATAAGACTGCCCGATATAACTTGAGTTAGCATCAAATTTTTTTCTTCAGATATTATGGGAAACTGTTTTTATTGCAACTTCATATTGTTTTTTTACCGGGTCATTTGTGCTCAAGGTAATACTCATGAGTTCATTTCCATGCAGGTTGCATTCACTGGATCGACTGCCACTGGGCAGACAATACTTGAATTGTCAGTAAAAAGCAAGCTACTTTGGAGCTCGGAGGAAAATCTCCATTTATTGTATTCGATGATGCTGATATTGATGAAGCTGTTAATACTGCCCACTTTGCTCTGTTCTGTTGGAATCTTGCAACAATTGAAGAAACGTCAGATGTATCAAACAATAAATATAAAGAACAGTATCAAACAACTCTACCACGAACAAATTGATGAGGGCAGAATCACAGGTTCAACAAGCTGTCCTTAACACATTAGTTCGCGGGTATACTCTGAAGTAATGCTAAACCCCAACGTGCGAAGATGTGTCCAGGATAAGACTGCCCGATAAAACTTGAGTTAGCATCAAATTTTTTGCTTCAGATATTATGGGAAACTGTTTTTATTGCAACTTCATATTGTTTTTTTACCGGGTCATTTGTGCTCAAGGTAATACTCATGAGTTCATTTCCATGCAGGTTGCATTCACTGGATCGACTGCCAATGGGCAGACAATACTTGAATTGTCAGCAAAAAGCAAGCTACTTTGGAGCTCGGAGGAAAATCTCCATTTATTGTATTCGATGATGCTGATATTGATGAAGCTGTTAATACTGCCCACTTTGCTCTGTTCTGTTGGAATCTTGCAACAATTGAAGAAACGTCAGATGTATCAAACAATAAATATAAAGAACAGTATCAAACAACTCTACCACGAACAAATTTATGAGGGCAGAATCACAGGTTCAATAAGCTGTCCTTAACACATTAGTTCGCGGGTATACTCTGAAGTAATGCTAAACCCCAACGTGCGAAGATGTGTCCAGGATAAGACTGCCCGATATAACTTGAGTTAGCATCAAATTTTTTGCTTCAGATATTATGGGAAACTGTTTTTATTGCAACTTCATATTGTTTTTTTACCGGGTCATTTGTGCTCAAGGTAATACTCATGAGTTCATTTCCATGCAGGTTGCATTCACTGGATCGACTGCCACTGGGCAGACAATACTTGAATTGTCAGCAAAAAGCAAGCTACTTTGGAGCTCGGAGGAAAATCTCCATTTATTGTATTCGATGATGCTGATATTGATGAAGCTGTTAATACTGCCCACTTTGCTCTGTTCTGTTGGAATCTTGCAACAATTGAAGAAACGTCAGATGTATCAAACAATAAATATAAAGAACAGTATCAAACAACTCTACCACGAACAAATTTATGAGGGCAGAATCACAGGTTCAATAAGCTGTCCTTAACACATTAGTTCGCGGGTATACTCTGAAGTAATGCTAAACCCCAACGTGCGAAGATGTGTCCAGGATAAGACTGCCCGATATAACTTGAGTTAGCATCAAATTTTTTGCTTCAGATATTATGGGAAACTGTTTTTATTGCAACTTCATATTGTTTTTTTACCGGGTCATTTGTGCTCAAGGTAATACTCATGAGTTCATTTCCATGCAGGTTGCATTCACTGGATCGACTGCCACTGGGCAGACAATACTTGAATTGTCAGCAAAAAGCAAGCTACTTTGGAGCTCGGAGGAAAATCTCCATTTATTGTATTCGATGATGCTGATATTGATGAAGCTGTTAATACTGCCCACTTTGCTCTGTTCTGTTGGAATCTTGCAACAATTGAAGAAACGTCAGATGTATCAAACAATAAATATAAAGAACAGTATCAAACAACTCTACCACGAACAAATTGATGAGGCCAGAATCACAGGTTCAACAAGCTGTCCTTAACACATTAGTTCGCGGGTATACTCTGAAGTAATGCTAAACCCCAACGTGCGAAGATGTGTCCAGGATAAGACTGCCCGATATAACTTGAGTTAGCATCAAATTTTTTGCTTCAGATATTATGGGAAACTGTTTTTATTGCAACTTCATATTGTTTTTTTACCGGGTCATTTGTGCTCAAGGTAATACTCATGAGTTCATTTCCATGCAGGTTGCATTAACTGGATCGACTGCCACTGGGCAGACAATACTTGAATTGTCAGCAAAAGCAAGCTACTTTGGAGCTCGGAGGAAAATCTCCATTTATTGTATTCGATGATGCTGATATTGATGAAGCTGTTAATACTGCCCACTTTGCTCTGTTCTGTTGGAATCTTGCAACAATTGAAGAAACGTCAGATGTATCAAACAATAAATATAAAGAACAGTATCAAACAACTCTACCACGAACAAATTGATGAGGGCAGAATCACAGGTTCAACAAGCTGTCCTTAACACATTAGTTCGCGGGTATACTCTGAAGTAATGCTAAACCCCAACGTGCGAAGATGTGTCCAGGATAAGACTGCCCGATATAACTTGAGTTAGCATCAAATTTTTTGCTTCAGATATTATGGGAAACTGTTTTTATTGCAACTTCATATTGTTTTTTTACCGGGTCATTTGTGCTCAAGGTAATACTCATGAGTTCATTTCCATGCAGGTTGCATTCACTGGATCGACTGCCACTGGGCAGACAATACTTGAATTGTCAGCAAAAAGAAAGCTACTTTGGAGCTCGGAGGAAAATCTCCATTTATTGTATTCGATGATGCTGATATTGATGAAGCTGTTAATACTGCCCACTTTGCTCTGTTCTGTTGGAATCTTGCAACAATTGAAGAAACGTCAGATGTATCAAACAATAAATATAAAGAACAATATCAAACAACTCTACCACGAACAAATTGATGAGGGCAGAATCACAGGTTCAACAAGCTGTCCTTAACACATTAGTTCGCGGGTATACTCTGAAGTAATGCTAAACCCCAACGTGCGAAGATGTGTCCAGGATAAGACTGCCCGATATAACTTGAGTTAGCATCAAATTTTTTGCTTCAGATATTATGGGAAACTGTTTTTATTGCAACTTCATATTGTTTTTTTACCGGGTCATTTGTGCTCAAGGTAATACTCATGAGTTCATTTCCATGCAAGTTGCATTCACTGGATCGACTGCCACTGGGCAGACAATACTTGAATTGTCAGCAAAAAGCAAGCTACTTTGGAGCTCGGAGGAAAATCTCCATTTATTGTATTCGATGATGCTGATATTGATGAAGCTGTTAATACTGCCCACTTTGCTCTGTTCTGTTGGAATCTTGCAACAATTAAAGAAACTTCAGATGTATTAAACAATAAATATAAAGAACAGTATCAAACAACTCTACCACGAACAAATTGATGAGGGCAGATTCACAGGTTCAACAAGCTGTCCTTAACACATTAGTTCGCGGGTATACTCTGAAGTAATGCTAAACCCCAACGTGCGAAGATGTGTCCAGGATAAGACTGCCCGATATAACTTGAGTTAGCATCAAATTTTTTGCTTCAGATATCATGGGAAACTGTTTTTATTGCAACTTCATATTGTTTTTTTACCGGGTCATTTGTGCTCAAGGTAATACTCATGAGTTCATTTCCATGCAGGTTGCATTCACTGGATCGACTGCCACTGGGCAGACAATACTTGAATTGTCAGCAAAAAGCAAGCTACTTTGGAGCTCGGAGGAAAATCTCCATTTATTGTATTCGATGATGCTGATATTGATGAAGCTGTTAATACTGCCCACTTTGCTCAGTTCTGTTGGAATCTTGCAACAATTGAAGAAACGTCAGATGTATCAAACAATAAATATAAAGAACAGTATCAAACAACTCTACCACGAACAAATTGATGAGGGCAGAATCACAGGTTCAACAAGCTGTCCTTAACACATTAGTTCGCGGGTATACTCTGAAGTAATGCTAAACCCCAACGTGCGAAGATGTGTCCAGGATAAGACTGCCCGATATAACTTGAGTTAGCATCAAATTTTTTGCTTCAGATATTATGGGAAACTGTTTTTATTGAAACTTCATATTGTTTTTTTACCGGGTCATTTGTGCTCAAGGTAATACTCATGAGTTCATTTCCATGCAGGTTGCATTCACTGGATCGACTGCCACTGGGCAGACAATACTTGAATTGTCAGCAAAAAGCAAGCTACTTTGGAGCTCGGAGGAAAATCTCCATTTATTGTATTCGATGATGCTGATATTGATGAAGCTGTTAATACTGCCCACTTTGCTCTGTTCTGTTGGAATATTGCAACAATTGAAGAAACGTCAGATGTATCAAACAATAAATATAAAGAACAGTATCAAACAACTCTACCACGAACAAATTGATGAGGGCAGAATCACAGGTTCAACAAGCTGTCCTTAACACATTAGTTCGTGGGTATACTCTGAAGTAATGCTAAACCCCAACGTGCGAAGATGTGTCCAGGATAAGACTGCCCGATATAACTTGAGTTAGCATCAAATTTTTTGCTTCAGATATTATGGGAAACTGTTTTTATTGCAACTTCATATTGTTTTTTTACCGGGTCATTTGTGCTCAAGGTAATACTCATGAGTTCATTTCCATGCAGGTTGCATTCACTGGATCGACTGCCACTGGGCAGACAATACTTGAATTGTCAGCAAAAAGCAAGCTACTTTGGAGCTCGGAGGAAAATCTCCATTTATTGTATTCGATGATGTTGATATTGATGAAGCTGTTAATACTTCCCACTTTGCTCTGTTCTGTTGGAATCTTGCAACAATTGAAGAAACGTCAGATGTATCAAACAATAAATATAAAGAACAGTATCAAACAACTCTACCACGAACAAATTGATGAGGGCAGAATCACAGGTTCAACAAGCTGTCCTTAACACATTAGTTTGCGGGTATACTCTGAAGTAATGCTAAACCCCAACGTGCGAAGATGTGTCCAGGATAAGACTGCCCGATATAACTTGAGTTAGCATCAAAATTTTTGCTTCAGATATTATGGGAAACTGTTTTTATTGCAACTTCATACTGTTTTTTTACTAGGTCATTTGTGCTCAAGGTAATACTCATGAGTTCATTTCCATGCAGGTTGCATTCACTGGATCGACTGCCACTGGGCAGACAATACTTGAATTGTCAGCAAAAAGCAAGCTACTTTGGAGCTCGGAGGAAAATCTCCATTTATTGTATTCGATGATGCTG
>NC_039367.1:11883305-11895052 GCF_003573695.1 Papaver somniferum | reverse complement strand
CCACTGGGCAGACAATACTTGAATTGTCAGCAAAAAGCAAGCTACTTTGGAGCTCGGAGGAAAATCTCCATTTATTGTATTCGATGATGTTGATATTGATGAAGCTGTTAATACTTCCCACTTTGCTCTGTTCTGTTGGAATCTTGCAACAATTGAAGAAACGTCAGATGTATCAAACAATAAATATAAAGAACAGTATCAAACAACTCTACCACGAACAAATTGATGAGGGCAGAATCACAGGTTCAACAAGCTGTCCTTAACACATTAGTTCGCGGGTATACTCTGAAGTAATGCTAAACCCCAACGTGCGAAGATGTGTCCAGGATAAGACTGCCCGATATAACTTGAGTTAGCATCAAATTTTTTGCTTCAGATATTATGGGAAACTGTTTTTATTGCAACTTCATATTGTTTTTTTACCGGGTCATTTGTGCTCAAGGTAATACTCATGAGTTCATTTCCATGCAGGTTGCATTCACTGGATCGACTGCCACTGGGCAGACAATACTTGAATTGTCAGCAAAAAGAAAGCTACTTTGGAGCTCGGAGGAAAATCTCCATTTATTGTATTCGATGATGCTGATATTGATGAAGCTGTTAATACTGCCCACTTTGCTCTGTTCTGTTGGAATCTTGCAACAATTGAAGAAACGTCAGATGTATCAAACAATAAATATAAAGAACAATATCAAACAACTCTACCACGAACAAATTGATGAGGGCAGAATCACAGGTTCAACAAGCTGTCCTTAACACATTAGTTCGCGGGTATACTCTGAAGTAATGCTAAACCCCAACGTGCGAAGATGTGTCCAGGATAAGACTGCCCGATATAACTTGAGTTAGCATCAAATTTTTTGCTTCAGATATTATGGGAAACTGTTTTTATTGCAACTTCATATTGTTTTTTTACCGGGTCATTTGTGCTCAAGGTAATACTCATGAGTTCATTTCCATGCAGGTTGCATTCACTGGATCGACTGCCACTGGGCAGACAATACTTGAATTGTCAGCAAAAAGCAAGCTACTTTGGAGCTCGGAGGAAAATCTCCATTTATTGTATTCGATGATGTTGATATTGATGAAGCTGTTAATACTTCCCACTTTGCTCTGTTCTGTTGGAATCTTGCAACAATTGAAGAAACGTCAGATGTATCAAACAATAAATATAAAGAACAGTATCAAACAACTCTACCACGAACAAATTGATGAGGGCAGAATCACAGGTTCAACAAGCTGTCCTTAACACATTAGTTTGCGGGTATACTCTGAAGTAATGCTAAACCCCAACGTGCGAAGATGTGTCCAGGATAAGACTGCCCGATATAACTTGAGTTAGCATCAAAATTTTTGCTTCAGATATTATGGGAAACTGTTTTTATTGCAACTTCATACTGTTTTTTTACTAGGTCATTTGTGCTCAAGGTAATACTCATGAGTTCATTTCCATGCAGGTTGCATTCACTGGATCGACTGCCACTGGGCAGACAATACTTGAATTGTCAGCAAAAAGCAAGCTACTTTGGAGCTCGGAGGAAAATCTCCATTTATTGTATTCGATGATGCTGTTAATACTGCCCACTTTGCTCTGTTCTGTTGGAATCTTGCAACAATTGAAGAAACGTCAGATGTATCAAACAATAAATATAATGAACAGTATCAAACAACTCTACCACGAACAAATTGATGAGGGCAGAATCACAGGTTCAACAAGCTGTCCTTAACACATTAGTTCGCGGGTATACTCTGAAGTAATGCTAAACCCCAACATGCGAAGATGTGTCCAGGATAAGACTGCCCGATATAACTTGAGTTAGCATCAAATTTTTTGCTTCAGATATTATGGGAAACTGTTTTTATTGCAACTTCATATTGTTTTTTTACCGGGTCATTTGTGCTCAAGGTAATACTCATGAGTTCATTTCCATGCAGGTTGCATTCACTGGATCGACTTCCACTGGGCAGACAATACTTGAATTGTCAGCAAAAAGCAAGCTACTTTGGAGCTCGGAGGAAAATCTCCATTTATTGTATTCGATGATGTTGATATTGATGAAGCTGTTAATACTTCCCACTTTGCTCTGTTCTGTTGGAATCTTGCAACAATTGAAGAAACGTCAGATGTATCAAACAATAAATATAAAGAACAGTATCAAACAACTCTACCACGAACAAATTGATGAGGGCAGAATCACAGGTTCAACAAGCTGTCCTTAACACATTAGTTCGCGGGTATACTCTGAAGTAATGCTAAACCCCAACGTGCGAAGATGTGTCCAGGATAAGACTGCCCGATATAACTTGAGTTAGCATCAAATTTTTTGCTTCAGATATTATGGGAAACTGTTTTTATTGCAACTTCATATTGTTTTTTTACCGGGTCATTTGTGCTCAAGGTAATACTCATGAGTTCATTTCCATGCAGGTTGCATTCACTGGATCGACTGCCACTGGGCAGACAATACTTGAATTGTCAGCAAAAAGCAAGCTACTTTGGAGCTCGGAGGAAAATCTCCATTTATTGTATTCGATGATGCTGATATTGATGAAGCTGTTAATACTGCCCACTTTGCTCTGTTCTGTTGGAATCTTGCAACAATTGAAGAAACGTCAGATGTATCAAACAATAAATATAAAGAACAGTATCAAACAACTCTACCACGAACAAATTGATGAGGGCAGAATCACAGGTTCAACAAGCTGTCTTTAACACATTAGTTCGCGGTTATACTCTGAAGTAATGCTAAACCCCAACGTGCGAAGATGTGTCCAAGATAAGACTGCCCGATATAACTTGAGTTAGCATCAAATTTTTTGCTTCAGATATTATGGGAAACTGTTTTTATTGAAACTTCATATTGTTTTTTTACCGGGTCATTTGTGCTCAAGGTAATACTCATGAGTTCATTTCCATGCAGGTTGCATTCACTGGATCGACTGCCACTGGGCAGACAATACTTGAATTGTCAGCAAAAAGCAAGCTACTTTGGAGCTCGGAGGAAAATCTCCATTTATTGTATTCGATGATGCTGATATTGATGAAGCTGTTAATACTGCCCACTTTGCTCTGTTCTGTTGGAATCTTGCAACAATTGAAGAAACGTCAGATGTATCAAACAATAAATATAAAGAACAGTATCAAACAACTCTACCACGAACAAATTGATGAGGGCAGAATCACAGGTTCAACAAGCTGTCCTTAACACATTAGTTCGCGGGTATACTCTGAAGTAATGCTAAACCCCAACGTGCGAAGATGTGTCCAGGATAAGACTGCCCGATATAACTTGAGTTAGCATCAAAATTTTTGCTTCAGATATTATGGGAAACTGTTTTTATTGCAACTTCATATTGTTTTTTTACTAGGTCATTTGTGCTCAAGGTAATACTCATGAGTTCATTTCCATGCAGGTTGCATTCACTGGATCGACTGCCACTGGGCAGACAATACTTGAATTGTCAGCAAAAAGCAAGCTACTTTGGAGCTCGGAGGAAAATCTCCATTTATTGTATTCGATGATGCTGATATTGATGAAGCTGTTAATACTGCCCACTTTGCTCTGTTCTGTTGGAATCTTGCAACAATTGAAGAAACGTCAGATGTATCAAACAATAAATATAATGAACAGTATCAAACAACTCTACCACGAACAAATTGATGAGGGCAGAATCACAGGTTCAACAAGCTGTCCTTAACACATTAGTTCGCGGGTATACTCTGAAGTAATGCTAAACCCCAACATGCGAAGATGTGTCCAGGATAAGACTGCCCGATATAACTTGAGTTAGCATCAAATTTTTTGCTTCAGATATTATGGGAAACTGTTTTTATTGCAACTTCATATTGTTTTTTTACCGGGTCATTTGTGCTCAAGGTAATACTCATGAGTTCATTTCCATGCAGGTTGCATTCACTGGATCGACTTCCACTGGGCAGACAATACTTGAATTGTCAGCAAAAAGCAAGCTACTTTGGAGCTCGGAGGAAAATCTCCATTTATTGTATTCGATGATGCTGATATTGATGAAGCTGTTAATACTTCCCACTTTGCTCTGTTCTGTTGGAATCTTGCAACAATTGAAGAAACGTCAGATGTATCAAACAATAAATATAAAGAACAGTATCAAACAACTCTACCACGAACAAATTGATGAGGGCAGAATCACAGGTTCAACAAGCTGTCCTTAACACATTAGTTCGCGGGTATACTCTGAAGTAATGCTAAACCCCAACGTGCGAAGATGTGTCCAGGATAAGACTGCCCGATATAACTTGAGTTAGCATCAAATTTTTTACTTCAGATATTATGGGAAACTGTTTTTATTGCAACTTCATATTGTTTTTTTACCGGGTCATTTGTGCTCAAGGTAATACTCATGAGTTCATTTCCATGCAGGTTGCATTCACTGGATCGACTGCCACTGGGCAGACAATACTTGAATTGTCAGCAAAAAGCAAGCTACTTTGGAGCTCGGAGGAAAATCTCCATTTATTGTATTCGATGATGCTGATATTGATGAAGCTGTTAATACTGCCCACTTTGCTCTGTTCTGTTGGAATCTTGCAACAATTGAAGAAACGTCAGATGTATCAAACAATAAATATAAAGAACAGTATCAAACAACTCTACCACGAACAAATTGATGAGGGCAGAATCACAGGTTCAACAAGCTGTCCTTAACACATTAGTTCGCGGGTATACTCTGAAGTAATGCTAAACCCCAACGTGCGAAGATGTGTCCAGGATAAGACTGCCCGATATAACTTGAGTTAGCATCAAATTTTTTGCTTCAGATATTATGGGAAACTGTTTTTATTGCAACTTCATATTGTTTTTTTACCGGGTCATTTGTGCTCAAGGTAATACTCATGAGTTCATTTCCATGCAGGTTGCATTCACTGGATCGACTGCCACTGGGCAGACAATACTTGAATTGTCAGCAAAAAGCAAGATACTTTGGAGCTCGGAGGAAAATCTCCATTTATTGTATTCGATGATGCTGATATTGATGAAGCTGTTAATACTGCCCACTTTGCTCAGTTCTGTTGGAATCTTGCAACAATTGAAGAAACGTCAGATGTATCAAACAATAAATATAAAGAACAGTATCAAACAACTCTACCACGAACAAATTGATGAGGGCAGAATCACAGGTTCAACAAGTTGTCCTTAACACATTAGTTCGCGGGTATACTCTGAAGTAATGCTAAACCCCAACGTGCGAAGATGTGTCCAGGATAAGACTGCCCGATATAACTTGAGTTAGCATCAAATTTTTTGCTTCAGATATTATGGGAAACTGTTTTTATTGCAACTTCATATTGTTTTTTTACCGGGTCATTTGTGCTCAAGGTAATACTCATGAGTTCATTTCCATGCAGGTTGCATTCACTGGATCGACTGCCACTGGGCAGACAATACTTGAATTGTCAGCAAAAAGCAAGCTACTTTGGAGCTCGGAGGAAAATCTCCATTTATTGTATTCGATGATGCTGATATTGATGAAGCTGTTAATACTGCCCACTTTGCTCAGTTCTGTTGGAATCTTGCAACAATTGAAGAAACGTCAGATGTATCAAACAATAAATATAAAGAACAGTATCAAACAACTCTACCACGAACAAATTGATGAGGGCAGAATCACAGGTTCAACAAGCTGTCCTTAACACATTAGTTCGCGGGTATACTCTGAAGTAATGCTAAACCCCAACGTGCGAAGATGTGTCCAAGATAAGACTGCCCGATATAACTTGAGTTAGCATCAAATTTTTTGCTTCAGATATTATGGGAAACTTTTTTTATTGAAACTTCATATTGTTTTTTTACCGGGTCATTTGTGCTCAAGGTAATACTCATGAGTTCATTTCCATGCAGGTTGCATTCACTGGATCGACTGCCACTGGGCAGACAATACTTGAATTGTCAGCAAAAAGCAAGCTACTTTGGAGCTCGGAGGAAAATCTCCATTTATTGTATTCGATGATGCTGATATTGATGAAGCTGTTAATACTGCCCACTTTGCTCTGTTCTGTTGGAATCTTGCAACAATTGAAGAAACGTCAGATGTATCAAACAATAAATATAAAGAACAGTATCAAACAACTCTACCACGAACAAATTGATGAGGGCAGAATCACAGGTTCAACAAGATTTCCTTAACACATTAGTTCGCGGGTATACTCTGAAGTAATGCTAAACCCCAACGTGCGAAGATGTGTCCAGGATAATACTGCCCGATATAACTTGAGTTAGCATCAAATTTTTTGCTTCAGATATTATGGGAAACTGTTTTTATTGCAACTTCATATTGTTTTTTTACCGGGTCATTTGTGCTCAAGGTAATACTCATGAGTTCATTTCCATGCAGGTTGCATTCACTGGATCGACTGCCACTGGGCAGACAATACTTGAATTGTCAGCAAAAAGCAAGCTACTTTGGAGCTCGGAGGAAAATCTCCATTTATTGTATTCGATGATGCTGATATTGATGAAGCTGTTAATACTGCCCACTTTGCTCTGTTCTGTTGGAATCTTGCAACAATTGAAGAAACGTCAGATGTATCAAACAATAAATATAATGAACAGTATCAAACAACTCTACCACGAACAAATTGATGAGGGCAGAATCACAGGTTCAACAAGCTGTCCTTAACACATTAGTTCGCGGGTATACTCTGAAGTAATGCTAAACCCCAACGTGCGAAGATGTGTCCAGGATAAGACTGCCCGATATAACTTGAGTTAGCATCAAATTTTTTGCTTCAGATATTATGGGAAACTTTTTTTATTGAAACTTCATATTGTTTTTTTACCGGGTCATTTGTGCTCAAGGTAATACTCATGAGTTCATTTCCATGCAGGTTGCATTCACTGGATCGACTGCCACTGGGCAGACAATACTTGAATTGTCAGCAAAAAGCAAGCTACTTTGGAGCTCGGAGGAAAATCTCCATTTATTGTATTCGATGATGCTGATATTGATGAAGCTGTTAATACTGCCCACTTTGCTCTGTTCTGTTGGAATCTTGCAACAATTGAAGAAACGTCAGATGTATCAAACAATAAATATAAAGAACAGTATCAAACAACTCTACCACGAACAAATTGATGAGGGCAGAATCACAGGTTCAACAAGCTGTCCTTAACACATTAGTTCGCGGGTATACTCTGAAGTAATGCTAAACCCCAACGTGCGAAGATGTGTCCAGGATAAGACTGCCCGATATAACTTGAGTTAGCATCAAATTTTTTGCTTCAGATATTATGGGAAACTGTTTTTATTGCAACTTCATATTGTTTTTTTACCGGGTCATTTGTGCTCAAGGTAATACTCATGAGTTCATTTCCATGCAGGTTGCATTCACTGGATCGACTGCCACTGGGAAGACAATACTTGAATTGTCAGCAAAAAGCAAGCTACTTTGGAGCTCGGAGGAAAATCTCCATTTATTGTATTCGATGATGCTGATATTGATGAAGCTGTTAATACTTCCCACTTTGCTCTGTTCTGTTGGAATCTTGCAACAATTGAAGAAACGTCAGATGTATCAAACAATAAATATAAAGAACAGTATCAAACAACTCTACCACGAACAAATTGATGAGGGCAGAATCACAGGTTCAACAAGCTGTCCTTAACACATTAGTTCGCGGGTATACTCTTAAGTAATGCTAAACCCCAACGTGCGAAGATGTGTCCAGGATAAGACTGCCCGATATAACTTGAGTTAGCATCAAATTTTTTGCTTCAGATATTATGGGAAATTGTTTTTATTGCAACTTCATATTGTTTTTTTACTAGGTCATTTGTGCTCAAGGTAATACTCATGAGTTCATTTCCATGCAGGTTGCATTCACTGGATCGACTGCCACTGGGCAGACAATACTTGAATTGTCAGCAAAAAGCAAGCTACTTTGGAGCTCGGAGGAAAATCTCCATTTATTGTATTCGATGATGCTGATATTGATGAAGCTGTTAATACTGCCCACTTTGCTCTGTTCTGTTGGAATCTTGCAACAATTGAAGAAACGTCAGATGTATCAAACAATAAATATAATGAACAGTATCAAACAACTCTACCATGAACAAATTGATGAGGGCAGAATCACAGGTCCAACAAGCTGTCCTTAACACATTAGTTCGCGGGTATACTCTGAAGTAATGCTAAACCCCAACATGCGAAGATGTGTCCAGGATAAGACTGCCCGATATAACTTGAGTTAGCATCAAATTTTTTGCTTCAGATATTATGGGAAACTGTTTTTATTGCAACTTCATATTGTTTTTTTACCGGGTCATTTGTGCTCAAGGTAATACTCATGAGTTCATTTCCATGCAGGTTGCATTCACTGGATCGACTTCCACTGGGCAGACAATACTTGAATTGTCAGCAAAAAGCAAGCTACTTTGGAGCTCGGAGGAAAATCTCCATTTATTGTATTCGATGATGCTGATATTGATGAAGCTGTTAATACTTCCCACTTTGCTCTGTTCTGTTGGAATCTTGCAACAATTGAAGAAACGTCAGATGTATCAAACAATAAATATAAAGAACAGTATCAAACAACTCTACCACGAACAAATTGATGAGGGCAGAATCACAGGTTCAACAAGCTGTCCTTAACACATTAGTTCGCGGGTATACTCTGAAGTAATGCTAAACCCCAACGTGCGAAGATGTGTCCAGGATAAGACTGCCCGATATAACTTGAGTTAGCATCAAATTTTTTTCTTCAGATATTATGGGAAACTGTTTTTATTGCAACTTCATATTGTTTTTTTACCGGGTCATTTGTGCTCAAGGTAATACTCATGAGTTCATTTCCATGCAGGTTGCATTCACTGGATCGACTGCCACTGGGCAGACAATACTTGAATTGTCAGTAAAAAGCAAGCTACTTTGGAGCTCGGAGGAAAATCTCCATTTATTGTATTCGATGATGCTGATATTGATGAAGCTGTTAATACTGCCCACTTTGCTCTGTTCTGTTGGAATCTTGCAACAATTGAAGAAACGTCAGATGTATCAAACAATAAATATAAAGAACAGTATCAAACAACTCTACCACGAACAAATTGATGAGGGCAGAATCACAGGTTCAACAAGCTGTCCTTAACACATTAGTTCGCGGGTATACTCTGAAGTAATGCTAAACCCCAACGTGCGAAGATGTGTCCAGGATAAGACTGCCCGATAAAACTTGAGTTAGCATCAAATTTTTTGCTTCAGATATTATGGGAAACTGTTTTTATTGCAACTTCATATTGTTTTTTTACCGGGTCATTTGTGCTCAAGGTAATACTCATGAGTTCATTTCCATGCAGGTTGCATTCACTGGATCGACTGCCACTGGGCAGACAATACTTGAATTGTCAGCAAAAAGCAAGCTACTTTGGAGCTCGGAGGAAAATCTCCATTTATTGTATTCGATGATGCTGATATTGATGAAGCTGTTAATACTGCCCACTTTGCTCTGTTCTGTTGGAATCTTGCAACAATTGAAGAAACGTCAGATGTATCAAACAATAAATATAAAGAACAGTATCAAACAACTCTACCACGAACAAATTGATGAGGGAAGAATCACAGGTTCAACAAGCTGTCCTTAACACATTAGTTCGCGGGTATACTCTGAAGTAATGCTAAACCCCAACGTGCGAAGTTGTGTCCAGGATAAGACTGCCCGATATAACTTGAGTTGGCATCAAATTTTTTGCTTCAGATATTATGGGAAACTGTTTTTATTGCAACTTCATATTGTTTTTTTACCGGGTCATTTGTGCTCAAGGTAATACTCATGAGTTCATTTCCATGCAGGTTGCATTCACTGGATCGACTGCCACTGGGCAGACAATACTTGAATTGTCAGCAAAAAGCAAGCTACTTTGGAGCTCGGAGGAAAATCTCCATTTTTTGTATTCGATGATGCTGATATTGATGAAGCTGTTAATACTGCCCACTTTGCTCTGTTCTGTTGGAATCTTGCAACAATTGAAGAAACGTCAGATGTATCAAACAATAAATATAAAGAACAGTATCAAACAACTCTACCACGAACAAATTGATGAGGGCAGAATCACAGGTTCAACAAGATTTCCTTAACACATTAGTTCGCGGGTATACTCTGAAGTAATGCTAAACCCCAACGTGCGAAGATGTGTCCAGGATAATACTGCCCGATATAACTTGAGTTAGCATCAAATTTTTTGCTTCAGATATTATGGGAAATTGTTTTTATTGCAACTTCATATTGTTTTTTTACCGGGTCATTTGTGCTCAAGGTAATACTCATGAGTTCATTTCCATGCAGGTTGCATTCACTGGATCGACTGCCACTGGGCAGACAATACTTGAATTGTCAGCAAAAAGCAAGCTACTTTGGAGCTCGGAGGAAAATCTCCATTTATTGTATTCGATGATGCTGATATTGATGAAGCTGTTAATACTGCCCACTTTGCTCTGTTCTGTTGGAATCTTGCAACAATTGAAGAAACGTCAGATGTATCAAACAATAAATATAAAGAACAGTATCAAACAACTCTACCACGAACAAATTGATGAGGGCAGAATCACAGGTTCAACAAGCTGTCCTTAACACATTAGTTCGCGGGTATACTCTGAAGTAATGCTAAACCCCAACGTGCGAAGATGTGTCCAGGATAAGACTGCCCGATATAACTTGAGTTAGCATCAAATTTTTTGCTTCAGATATTATGGGAAACTGTTTTTATTGCAACTTCATGTTGTTTTTTTACCGGGTCATTTGTGCTCAAGGTAATACTCATGAGTTCATTTCCATGCAGGTTGCATTCACTGGATCGACTGCCACTGGGCAGACAATACTTGAATTGTCAGCAAAAAGCAAGCTACTTTGGAGCTCGGAGGAAAATCTCCTTTTGTTGTATTCGATGATGCTGATATTGATGAAGCTGTTAATACTGCCCACTTTGCTCTGTTCTGTTGGAATCTTGCAAAAATTGAAGAAACGTCAGATGTATCAAACAATAAATATAAAGAACAGTATCAAACAACTCTACCACGAACAAATTGATGAGGGCAGAATCACAGGTTCAACAAGCTGTCCTTAACACATTAGTTCGTGGGTATACTCTGAAGTAATACTAAACCCCAACGTGCAAAGATGTGTCCAGGATAAGACTGCCCGATATAACTTGAGTTAGCATCAAATTTTTTGCTTCAGATATTATGGGAAACTATTTTTATTGCAACTTCATATTGTTTTTTTACCGGGTCATTTGTGCTCAAGGTAGTACTCATGAGTTCATTTCCATGCAGGATGCATTCACTGGATCGACTGCCACTAGGCAGACAATACTTGAATTGTCAGCAAAAAGCAAGCTACTTTGGAGCTCGGAGGAAAATCTCCATTTATTGTATTCGATGATGCTGATATTGATGAAGCTGTTAATACTGCCCACTTTGCTCTGTTCTGTTGGAATCTTGCAACAATTGAAGAAACGTCAGATGTATCAAACAATAAATATAAAGCACAATATCAAACAACTCTACCACGAACAAATTGATGAGGGCAGAATCACAGGTTCAACAAGCTGTCCTTAACACATTAGTTCGCGGGTATACTCTGAAGTAATGCTAAACCCCAACGTGCGAAGATGTGTCCAGGATAAGACTGCCCGATATAACTTGAGTTAGCATCAAATTTTTTGCTTCAGATATTATGGGAAACTGTTTTTATTGCAACTTCATATTGTTTTTTTAC
>NC_039367.1:11880811-11883295 GCF_003573695.1 Papaver somniferum | reverse complement strand
CAACAAGCTGTCCTTAACACATTAGTTCGCGGGTATACTCTGAAGTAATGCTAAACCCCAACATGCGAAGATGTGTCCAGGATAAGACTGCCCGATATAACTTGAGTTAGCATCAAATTTTTTGCTTCAGATATTATGGGAAACTGTTTTTATTGCAACTTCATATTGTTTTTTTACCGGGTCATTTGTGCTCAAGGTAATACTCATGAGTTCATTTCCATGCAGGTTGCATTCACTGGATCGACTTCCACTGGGCAGACAATACTTGAATTGTCAGCAAAAAGCAAGCTACTTTGGAGCTCGGAGGAAAATCTCCATTTATTGTATTCGATGATGCTGATATTGATGAAGCTGTTAATACTTCCCACTTTGCTCTGTTCTGTTGGAATCTTGCAACAATTGAAGAAACGTCAGATGTATCAAACAATAAATATAAAGAACAGTATCAAACAACTCTACCACGAACAAATTGATGAGGGCAGAATCACAGGTTCAACAAGCTGTCCTTAACACATTAGTTCGCGGGTATACTTTGAAGTAATGCTAAACCCCAACGTGCGAAGATGTGTCCAGGATAAGACTGCCCGATATAACTTGAGTTAGCATCAAATTTTTTGCTTCAGATATTATGGGAAACTGTTTATATTGCAACTTCATATTGTTTTTTTACCGGGTCATTTGTGCTCAAGGTAATACTCATGAGTTCATTTCCATGCAGGTTGCATTCACTGGATCGACTGCCACTGGGCAGACAATACTTGAATTGTCAGCAAAAAGCAAGCTACTTTGGAGCTCAGAGGAAAATATCCATTTATTGTATTCGATGATGCTGATATTGATGAAGCTGTTAATACTGCCCACTTTGCTCTGTTCATTTGGAATCTTGCAACAATTGAAGAAACGTCAGATGTATCAAACAATAAATATAAAGAACAGTATCAAACAACTCTACCACGAACAAATTGATGAGGGAAGAATCACAGGTTCAACAAGTTGTCCTTAACACATTAGTTCGCGGGTATACTCTGAAGTAATGCTAAACCCCAACGTGCGAAGATGTGTCCAGGATAAGACTGCCCGATATAACTTGAGTTAGCATCAAATTTTTTGCTTCAGATATTATGGGAAACTGTTTTTATTGCAACTTCATATTGTTTTTTTACCGGGTCATTTGTGCTCAAGGTAATACTCATGAGTTCATTTCCATGCAGGTTGCATTCACTGGATCGACTGCCACTGGGCAGACAATACTTGAATTGTCAGCAAAAAGCAAGCTACTTTGGAGCTCGGAGGAAAATCTCCATTTATTGTATTCGATGATGCTGATATTGATGAAGCTGTTAATACTGCCCACTTTGCTCAGTTCTGTTGGAATCTTGCAACAATTGAAGAAACGTCAGATGTATCAAACAATAAATATAAAGAACAGTATCAAACAACTCTACCACGAACAAATTGATGAGGGCAGAATCACAGGTTCAACAAGATGTCCTTAACACATTAGTTCGCGGGTATACTCTGAAGTAATGCTAAACCCCAACGTGCGAAGATGTGTCCAGGATAAGACTGCCCGATATAACTTGAGTTAGCATCAAATTTTTTGCTTCAGATATTATGGGAAACTGTTTTCATTGCAACTTCATATTGTTTTTTTACCGGGTCATTTGTGCTCAAGGTAATACTCATGAGTTCATTTCCATGCAGGTTGCATTCACTGGATCGACTGCCACTGGGCAGACAATACTTGAATTGTCAGCAAAAAGCAAGCTACTTTGGAGCTCGGAGGAAAATCTCCATTTATTGTATTCGATGATGCTGATATTGATGAAGCTGTTAATACTGCCCACTTTGCTCTGTTCTGTTGGAATCTTGCAACAATTGAAGAAACGTCAGATGTATCAAACAATAAATATAAAGAACAGTATCAAACAACTCTACCACGAACAAATTGATGAGGGCAGAATCACAGGTTCAACAAGCTGTCCTTAACACATTAGTTCGCGGGTATACTCTAAAGTAATGCTTAACCCCAATGTGCGAAGATGTGTCCAAGATAAGACTGCCCGATATAACTTGAGTTAGCATCAAATTTTTTGCTTCAGATATTATGGGAAACTGTTTTTATTGCAACTTCATATTGTTTTTTTACCGGGTCATTTGTGCTCAAGGTAATACTCATGAGTTCATTTCCATGCAGGTTGCATTCACTGGATCGACTGCCACTGGGCAGACAATACTTGAATTGTCATCAAAAAGCAAGCTACTTTGGAGCTCGGAGGAAAATCTCCATTTATTGTATTCGATGATGCTGATATTGATGAAGCTGTTAATACTGCCCACTTTTCTCTGTAATGTTGGAATCTTGCAACAATTGAAGAAACGTCAGATGTATCAAACAATAAATATAAAGAACAGTATCAAACAACTCTACCACGAACAAATTGATGAGGGCAGAATCACAGGTTCAACAAGCTGTCCTTAACA
>NC_039367.1:11795467-11880801 GCF_003573695.1 Papaver somniferum | reverse complement strand
CTGATATTGATGAAGCTGTTAATACTGCCCACTTTGCTCTGTTCTGTTGGAATCTTGCAACAATTGAAGAAACGTCAGATGTATCAAACAATAAATATAAAGAACAGTATCAAACAACTCTACCACGAACAAATTGATGAGGGCAGAATCACAGGTTCAACAAGCTGTCCTTAACACATTAGTTCGCGGGTATACTCTGAAGTAATGCTAAACCCCAACGTGCGAAGATGTGTCCAGGATAAGACTGCCCGATATAACTTGAGTTAGCATCAAATTTTTTGCTTCAGATATTATGGGAAACTGTTTTTATTGCAACTTCATATTGTTTTTTTACCGGGTCATTTGTGCTCAAGGTAATACTCATGAGTTCATTTCCATGCAGGTTGCATTCACTGAATCGACTGCCACTGGGCAGACAATACTTGAATTGTCAGCAAAAAGCAAGCTACTTTGGAGCTCGGAGGAAAATCTCCATTTATTGTATTCGATGATGCTGATATTGATGAAGCTGTTAATACTGCCCACTTTGCTCTGTTCTGTTGGAATCTTGCAACAATTGAAGAAACGTCAGATGTATCAAACAATAAATATAAAGAACAGTATCAAACAACTCTACCACGAACAAATTGATGAGGGCAGAATCACAGGTTCAACAAGCTGTCCTTAACACATTAGTTCGCGGGTATACTCTGAAGTAATGCTAAACCCCAACGTGCGAAGATGTGTCCAATATAAGACTGCCCGATATAACTTGAGTTAGCATCAAATTTTTTGCTTCAGATATTATGGGAAACTGTTTTTATTGCAACTTCATATTGTTTTTTTACCGGGTCATTTGTGCTCAAGGTAATACTTATGAGTTCATTTCCATGTAGGTTGCATTCACTGGATCGACTGTCGCTGGGCAGACAATACTTGAATTGTCAGCAAAAAGCAAGCTACTTTGGAGCTCGGAGGAAAATCTCCATTTATTGTATTCGATGATGCTGATATTGATGAAGCTGTTAATACTGCCCACTTTGCTCTGTTCTGTTGGAATCTTGCAACAATTGAAGAAACGTCAGATGTATCAAACAATAAATATAAAGAACAGTATCAAACAACTCTACCACGAACAAATTGATGAGGGCAGAATCACAGGTTCAACAAGCTGTCCTTAACACATTAGTTCGCGGGTATACTCTGAAGTAATGCTAAACCCCAACGTGCGAAGATGTGTCCAGGATAAGACTGCCCGATATAACTTGAGTTAGCATCAAATTTTTTGCTTCAGATATTATGGGAAACTTTTTTTATTGCAACTTCATATTGTTTTTTTACCGGGTCATTTGTGCTCAAGGTAATACTCATGAGTTCATTTCCATGCAGGTTGCATTCACTGGATCGACTGCCACTGGGCAGACAATACTTGAATTGTCAGCAAAAAGCAAGCTACTTTGGAGCTCGGAGGAAAATCTCCATTTATTGTATTCGATGATGCTGATATTGATGAAGCTGTTAATACTGCCCACTTTGCTCTGTTCTGTTGGAATCTTGCAACAATTGAAGAAACGTCAGATGTATCAAACAATAAATATAAAGAACAGTATCAAACAACTCTACCACGAACAAATTGATGAGGGCAGAATCACAGGTTCAACAAGCTGTCCTTAACACATTAGTTCGCGGGTATACTCTAAAGTAATGCTTAACCCCAATGTGCGAAGATGTGTCCAAGATAAGACTGCCCGATATAACTTGAGTTAGCATCAAATTTTTTGCTTCAGATATTATGGGAAACTGTTTTTATTGCAACTTCATATTGTTTTTTTACCGGGTCATTTGTGCTCAAGGTAATACTCATGAGTTCATTTCCATGCAGGTTGCATTCACTGGATCGACTGCCACTGGGCAGACAATACTTGAATTGTCATCAAAAAGCAAGCTACTTTGGAGCTCGGAGGAAAATCTCCATTTATTGTATTCGATGATGCTGATATTGATGAAGCTGTTAATACTGCCCACTTTTCTCTGTAATGTTGGAATCTTGCAACAATTGAAGAAACGTCAGATGTATCAAACAATAAATATAAAGAACAGTATCAAACAACTCTACCACGAACAAATTGATGAGGGCAGAATCACAGGTTCAACAAGCTGTCCTTAACATATTAGTTCGCGGGTATACTCTGAAGTAATGCTAAACCCCAACGTGCGAAGATGTGTCCAGGATAAGACTGCCCGATATAACTTGAGTTAGCATCAAATTTTTTGCTTCAGATATTATGGGAAACTGTTTTTATTGCAACTTCATATTGTTTTTTTACCGGGTCATTTGTGCTCAAGGTAATACTCATGAGTTCATTTCCATGCAGGTTGCATTCACTGGATCGACTGCCACTGGGCAGACAATACTTGAATTGTCAGCAAAAAGCAAGCTACTTTGGAGCTCGGAAGAAAATCTCAATTTTTTGTATTCGATGATGCTGATATTGATGAAGCTGTTAATACTGCCCACTTTGCTCTGTTCTGTTGGAATCTTGCAACAATTGAAGAAACGTCAGATGTATCAAACAATAAATATAAAGAACAGTATCAAACAACTCTACCACGAACAAATTGATGAGGGCAGAATCACAGGTTCAACAAGATGTCCTTAACACATTAGTTCGCGGGTATACTCTGAAGTAACGCTAAACCCCAACGTGCGAAGATGTGTCCAGGATAAGACTGCCCGATATAACTTGAGTTAGCATCAAATTTTTTGCTTCAGATATTATGGGAAACTGTTTTTATTGTAACTTCATATTGTTTTTTTACCGGGTCATTTGTGCTCAAGGTAATACTCATGAGTTCATTTCCATGCAGGTTGCATTCACTGGATCGACTGCCACTGGGCAGACAATACTTGAATTGTCAGCAAAAAGCAAGCTACTTTGGAGCTCGGAGGAAAATCTCCATTTATTGTATTCGATGATGCTGATATTGATGAAGCTGTTAATACTGCCCACTTTGCTCTGTTCTGTTGGAATCTTGCAACAATTGAAGAAACGTCAGATGTATCAAACAATAAATATAAAGAACAGTATCAAACAACTCTACCACGAACAAATTGATGAGGGCAGAATCACAGGTTCAACAAGCTGTCCTTAACACATTAGTTCGCGGGTATACTCTGAAGTAATGCTAAATCCCAACGTGCGAAGATGTGTCCAGGATAAGACTGCCCGATATAACTTGAGTTAGCATCAAATTTTTTGCTTCAGATATTATGGGAAACTGTTTTTATTGCAACTTCATATTGTTTTTTTACCGGGTCATTTGTGCTCAAGGTAATACTCATGAGTTCATTTCCATGCAGGTTGCATTCACTGGATAGACTGCCACTGGGCAGACAATACTTGAATTGTCAGCAAAAAGCAAGCTACTTTGGAGCTCGGAGGAAAATCTCCATTTATTGTATTCGATGATGCTGTTATTGATGAAGCTGTTAATACTGCCCACTTTGCTCTGTTCTGTTGGAATCTTGCAACAATTGAAGAAACGTCAGATGTATCAAACAATAAATATAAAGAACAGTATCAAACAACTCTACCACGAACAAATTGATGAGGGCAGAATCACAGGTTCAACAAGCTGTCCTTAACACATTAGTTCGCGGGTATACTCTGAAGTAATGCTAAACCCCAACGTGCGAAGATGTGTCCAGGATAAGACTGCCCGGTATAACTTGAGTTAGCATCAAATTTTTTGCTTCAGATATTATGGGAAACTGTTTTTATTGCAACTTCATATTGTTTTTTTACTGGGTCATTTGTGCTCAAGGTAATACTCATGAGTTCATTTCCATGCAGGTTGCATTCACTGGATCGACTTCCACTGGGCAGACAATACTTGAATTGTCAGCAAAAAGCAAGCTACTTTGGAGCTCGGAGGAAAATCTCCATTTATTGTATTCGATGATGCTGATATTGATGAAGCTGTTAATACTGCCCACTTTGCTCTGTTCTGTTGGAATCTTGCAACAATTGAAGAAACGTCAGATGTATCAAACAATAAATATAAAGAACAGTATCAAACAACTCTACCACGAACAAATTGATGAGGGCAGAATCACAGGTTCAACAAGCTGTCCTTAACACATTAGTTCGCGGGTATACTCTGAAGTAATGCTAAACCCCAACGTGCGAAGATGTGTCCAGGATAAGACTGCCCGATATAACTTGAGTTAGCATCAAATTTTTTGCTTCAGATATTATGGGAAACTGTTTTTATTGCAACTTCATATTGTTTTTTTACCGGGTCATTTGTGCTCAAGGTAATACTCATGAGTTCATTTCCATGCAGGTTGCATTCGCTGGATCGACTGCCACTGGGCAGACAATACTTGAATTGTCAGCAAAAAGCAAGCTACTTTGGAGCTCGGAGGAAAATCTCCATTTATTGTATTCGATGATGCTGATATTGATGAAGCTGTTAATACTGCCCACTTTGCTCTGTTCTGTTGGAATCTTGCAACAATTGAAGAAACGTCAGATGTATCAAACAATAAATATAAAGAACAGTATCAAACAACTCTACCACGAACAAATTGATGAGGGCAGAATCACAGGTTCAACAAGTTGTCCTTAACACATTAGTTCGCGGGTATACTCTGAAGTAATGCTAAACCCCAACGTGCGAAGATGTGTCCAGGATAAGACTGCCCGATATAACTTGAGTTAGCATCAAATTTTTTGCTTCAGATATTATGGGAAACTGTTTTTATTGCAACTTCATATTGTTTTTTTACCGGGTCATTTGTGCTCAAGGTAATACTCATGAGTTCATTTCCATGCAGGTTGCATTCACTGGATCGACTGCCACTGGGCAGACAATACTTGAATTGTCAGCAAAAAGCAAGCTACTTTGGAGCTCGGAGGAAAATCTCCATTTATTGTATTCGATGATGCTGATATTGATTAAGCTGTTAATACTGCCCACTTTGCTCTGTTCTGTTGGAATCTTGCAACAATTGAAGAAACGTCAGATGTATCAAACAATAAATATAAAGAACAGTATCAAACAACTCTACCACGAACAAATTGATGAGGGCAGAATCACAGGTTCAACAAGCTGTCCTTAACACATTAGTTCGCGGGTATACTCTGAAGTAATGCTAAACCCCAACGTGCGAAGATGTGTCCATGATAAGACTGCCCGATATAACTTGAGTTAGCATCAAATTTTTTGCTTCAGATATTATGGGAAACTGTTTTTATTGCAACTTCATATTGTTTTTTTACCGGGTCATTTGTGCTCAAGGTAATACTCATGAGTTCATTTCCATGCAGGTTGCATTCACTAGATCGACTGCCACTGGGCAGACAATACTTGAATTGTCAGTAAAAAGCAAGCTACTTTGGGGCTCGGAGGAAAATCTCCATTTATTGTATTCGATGATGCTGATATTGATGAAGCTGTTAATACTGCCCACTTTGCTCAGTTCTGTTGGAATCTTGCAACAATTGAAGAAACGTCAGATGTATCAAACAATAAATATAAAGAACAGTATCAAACAACTCTACCACGAACAAATTGATGAGGGCAGAATCACAGGTTCAACAAGCTGTCCTTAACACATTAGTTCGCGGGTATACTCTGAAGTAATGCTAAACCCCAACGTGCGAAGATGTGTCCAGGATAAGACTGCCCGATATAACTTGAGTTAGCATCAAATTTTTTGCTTCAGATATTATGGGAAACTGTTTTTATTGCAACTTCATATTGTTTTTTTACCGGGTCATTTGTGCTCAAGGTAATACTCATGAGTTCATTTCCATGCATGTTGCATTCACTGGATCGACTGCCACTGGGCAGACAATACTTGAATTGTCAGCAAAAAGCAAGCTACTTTGGAGCTCGGAGGAAAATCTCCATTTATTGTATTCGATGATGCTGATATTGATGAAGCTGTTAATACTGCCCACTTTGCTCTGTTCTGTTGGAATCTTGCAACAATTGAAGAAACGTCAGATGTATCAAACAATAAATATAAAGAACAGTATCAAACAACTCTACCACGAACAAATTGATGAGGGCAGAATCACAGGTTCAACAAGTTGTCCTTAACACATTAGTTCGCGGGTATACTCTGAAGTAATGCTAAACCCCAACGTGCGAAGATGTGTCCAGGATAAGACTGCCCGATATAACTTGAGTTAGCATCAAATTTTTTGCTTCAGATATTATGGGAAACTGTTTTTATTGCAACTTCATATTGTTTTTTTACCGGGTCATTTGTGCTCAAGGTAATACTCATGAGTTCATTTCCATGCAGGTTGCATTCACTGGATCGACTGCCACTGGGCAGACAATACTTGAATTTTCAGCAAAAAGCAAGCTACTTTGGAGCTCGGAGGGAAATATCCATTTATTGTATTCGATGATGCTGATATTGATGAAGCTGTTAATACTGCCCACTTTACTCTGTTCTGTTGGAATCTTGCAACAATTGAAGAAACGTCAGATGTATCAAACAATAAATATAAAGAACAGTATCAAACAACTCTACCACGAACAAATTGATGAGGGCAGAATCACAGGTTCAACAAGCTGTCCTTAACACATTAGTTCGCGGGTATACTCTGAAGTACTGCTAAACCCCAACGTGCGAAGATGTGTCCAGGATAAGACTGCCCGATATAACTTGAGTTAGCACAACGCAAGTTACCCACTCTTGAACTCAGCAACAGGGATGGAAGCAAAACGCCGCACAAAATATAAGAAGAAGAAAAGTAGACCTAGAGATAGTCGCTGCTTGTATGTTTTTAAAATAGAATTTCGAGTCATATTTATAGGATGAGATACTTGCAAATCAAGTTAGGTTTTTTGTTTTCTTCAAAAACAAGTAAAACTCGTAAAAGGAATTTCCCACAAATAAAACTCTTAAAAAATAATTTTGGAATTAAATTCCTAAAGAAAAAGTTCTCCCAAAAATAAATCCGTTCCACCCATGTTTTACAACTCATACATAAGTGTATGATTATATAGTGGAGCTCCTGTTTAGTTTTCCACAATGTGGGACTAAAGGTTCCACTTCATTCACCCAAAAATGAGTGAGTATCCTTAGACTCTTAGGTCATTAAATCAAACCATACCAAGACCATAAAATCTTTTTAATTAAAACTCATTTTCTCCAACATGTTCTTCAACCAAGTAGGCACTTCACTTTTGGTTTCTTAATTCTCCTGATTCTTACAAGTTGCATTTCTCGAGCTCTTCTTGGTCAATGGTCATAAAAGCTTAGATGTGATGTTCTCTGTAGGGACAATGCTGTTGTGCTGGGTCTCGTACTTTCGTCCACGAACGTGTATATGATGAGTTTGTTGAAAAATCAAGGGAACTTGCTAAAAAAACGTATTGTTGGTGATCCCTTTAAGCAGGGGGTTGAACAAGGTCCCCAGGTTAGAAATTTTACCAATCTTTCAGGATCAACTATTACTATTCTAGTAAATGATACTGCAAGGGATTATGATATTCTTTTTACTCAAGATATCGACCTGCTTAGTTATATCTACTGCTTTGCTTTGCTTTGCCATTTGAAATTCCTAGATCGATGTAAAACAATTCGAGAAGATTTTAAAATACATCAAATCCGGTGTTGAGGATGGGGCTAATCTTGAAACTGGTGGAGAGAGACTTGGCAGCAAGGGCTACTACATTAAGCCTACAGTTTTCTCTGATGTTAAGGTAGAGCCTTTCACTGCATACTTTCATTTGGATAACAATTCAATCAACATCAAGGAAAATTAGGACTGACCATTCAATCTCTCTCTTTCTAGGATGACATGTTGATCGCGAAGGATGAGATTTTTGGCCCTGTGCAGTCGATTTTGAAATTCAAGTAAGCTAGCTAATAAAACTGACTCTATCTCTTTCTTTCCTTCTCTTGGTTTTTTATGACAAGTGGTTACAGCTGGGGTTGATTGAGGTTTTGATTTTGATTGATATAAACTGCGCAGGGACATAAATGAGGTAATACAAAGAGCCAACAATAGTCGATACGGTTTAGCTGCAGGAGTTTTCACGAAAAACATAGACACCGCAAATATGATGATGCGAGCATTGAGAGTCGGATCAGTATGGATCAATTGCTTCGACGTGTTTGATGCAACTATTCCTTTTGGTGGATACAAAATGAGTGGTCATGGCAGAGAAAAGGGTATCTACAGTCTTTCCAACTACTTACAAGTGAAAGCTGTTGTTACTCCCTTGAAGAATCCAGCTTGGCTATAAATCAAATCCTGAAGAACAATAAAACTAGAATCATAGGTTTTGGTGCAAATATTTGACGTAAATGATGACGAAAATATAAAAATTTACATCCTGTAATGAACAATATTATTAGCTCAAAATTTTTCTTCTTTTCCTACTTTATGCGTGGTTCCAAATCTTGAGTTGAGCCAACACCCGACTGATGTGAGTTTGATTAGAGTTGTTCTGACAGATTTGTACGCTTCCTTCACATTTTGTATTGTACCACAAAATCTTTATGTTAGTGTTTGAAATTGCCAATAATAATGAGGCAGCGCTGTACAAGCAGGATACACTCGTATTGAGATAATCGCGCATTTCAAGGGAGTGGCAGTTGGATGTTTTTGCCTGCGCATACTAATAAAAAGACAATCCCAGTTCAATTTTGTGGGGTGTGTTTCAGTTAGAAACAGAAACAGGACATTATCTTTGTTTCAGTTAGAGCCTAAATCAAATTGTGATACACAAATAATCAGAAACAAATACTGTACATATATACAAACTAAAATAAAATGAATTTCCATTTATATATTTTATATATTACAGAAAAAATCAGTATTACAACAGAAAAATAATTTGTTTACATTTTAAAAGAATAATTAATTAGCTAATAATAATTGAATATGCATAAGTGGTAAGTATTACTGTGAATTGCATTCAGGTGGTAAAACAGGAAATCTATTTTTGTCTTTACAGTAAGAGTAAGTCAGGTACTCCTTTCTTATTTCCGCCATTGCTTTTCTCTGTTCTTCCGATAACCTTATAACATCTTCTCCTTCTACTGAATCCGTTTTCCCGTTACCGCCGCTCTTAGTACACGAAAAGAGTGGTGCTGATGAAGGAGTACCCGGAGATGGGGAAGGAGATTGCGCCGGTGACATTGTTGGTGAAGGGGATGGTGCTAGGGATGACTTTGTTCGATTATTCCAAATACAACCTTCCACTTGCAATTTCTCAAATGAAGCTACAAAAGGAGATAGCTTGTAATCGACTTTATATTTTCCACCATCAGTAGCCCAAGGTGATCCATCCCATATTGTGGAGTATAGAGTCATGGGTTTCGAAGGGTACGCTGGAGATATCGTTTTAGTATAGGTTACCTCTCTTATTGGTATATTGTCAACAAGAAATCTGCATTCATTAATAAGAGATCCATTAGTTAAACATTGCTATTTGCGGGTAAACAAATTAATCCATAACTTAGACATTTATGAGGATTTTACTACTTACACAATGTGGTTAGAGTTCCAAATGATCGTGTAAGTATGAAATTGTTTTGTAGGGTCGAACCAAAGACGAATTTTCTCTTCTCGGCCGTGATATTTCACGCTCCCGTTGCCGTAGACGTTAGTTTGCAAATTCCATGGTTTCCTCTTTGCATGTCCAAGAAATTCGAAGTCTATCTCGTCGTGGCTTCTAGGATATACATCTTGGTTTGACAACTGAATTCATAGCGCGTCTTGTCAATTTCATGCTTATCATACTTGATGCATGTATGATGTAATAATCAATATGCTTTTATGCATGGCTTCAAACGTTCTACTACTTATTATAACAATAATAATCAATATTAACATGACGTTTTAGCAGGAACTCACGTAGAAAGCAAGGACAACGCCAGCTGAGTAATCCCCGGCAGGAAACTTGATGGATGCACTGAAGAATCCGTAATGGTACCGGTTTTGTGATATAAATCCAGAACCTGTTGTAAGTTATTAACAAAAATTAATCTAAAAATTCAATCAGCAAAACTGTGGTATATCACTATCCAAATGAAAAACTACTGTATATACGTACCAGTGTATTTATTTAGACTGATATCAACGGAAGCTCCCTTATCTCTAACCTGAAGATTTGATCCTCCAAAATAAGGAGAAAAGGCTTGATCGAAGGTTTGACGAGGGAAATTATCGTTTAGATTTTTGAGAGTTGGAGGTGTATAGAGTTTACGCTGCTGGTGGTGGCGTGCCGATAAAACAACAGTAATGAAAGAAATGAAGAATCCTATAAACAGAAGTTGTTTTTCTCTCAAAACTGCAGCCATTGTTTTAGTTTTGATTGCAGAGAAATGATCACAGTAGTAGTAGAAGTAATAGTAGTAGTACAATATAGAATGACAACGTTATGGGGCTATTTATATAAAGTGACGAGACAAATTCATAATAATATAAATAGTTTGTTTATTAGATAATGTCGTAACATTATTAAGTAGTGGTATTCTAATTTAGTTAGGGGGCTTCTCTACCTGACTAGTTGTTACAATGTTGTGCCAAAATTAGGCTGTCATTTACGTGTATAAAAACAAACAAATTAAATGCAAAGAAAACGAAAACGAAATCTTTCGAATTAAACAAAATTAATGAAATCTTTGGGCTGGCAATTTCTAAGGTCCTTTCTCTTTAATTAATTCAGTTGGTGCTTGTTATGAAATTTAAAGACAAAAAAATCAGGATCCATGTGGGTTTTTGTGTATGGTTTGGAACTTTTTCGATGGTTATGAGTAGTTTTAGCAGTTTAGCTGGATTGCTGAATACATGCATTGATGCACAGCAGACATATTTGTAGTAAACATCATGTGAATTTCAAAACAGGAACCTTCCAAATCAAATAATGGTTTAAGAAGTAACCCGTGTGTACACCTTTTTCACATAATTTTCCATGTTAGTAATTTGAACTTGCTAAAAGCTAGGTGCGGAACAGAAAACAAAGATATGCATGCATGTCTCTTTCTGTTTAACTGATAGGGCTTAGACCTGTCCCCAGATGTGGCTGAGAGACTAAAAGTCTCAACCTCTTGCTTGGGAGATATGATGGAAACCATCCTACTTGTTTTGATAATTAACCACCCTACAAGAAGGTGGAACCCGAGAATGATATGGATACATGATGTTATTGACCTGACCAAATAACCACATATATTGGTTGGCATCCTTCATCAGCTTGTAATACTTTTTGAACTGTTTCGTCAGCAAAAAGCACAAGTACTTTATGGATCCTACGTTGTTCTGAAAGCAATTCTTCTCCTTTAAAGGCCTCAATAAGCTTTCACGTCCAACGATGGTGAAACCCTCGTTTCCTATTGGTCGAAATAGATCTTCTTTTAATGTAGAAGCTATGATGAGGATACTTGATATAACTCTATTGGTCTAAATATTAAAAATTGGGTTATACTTTGTTTACATCAAGTATTTAACCGTTTGTTAGTAACGTCGTCGACAAAGAAATAGGCGGACAACACTTCCGTGAGAGTTTTAACCTAAATAATTTTGTTACACCGTATTTACATCAAATACTTAACTGTACGTTAGTAACACCATCAAAAGTGGACAATACTTCCGTTAAATATTACTAAATTTAATTCAGTAAATCCTAGGTATTAAACAATACGTATTTGGAATAAAAAATATATTAGGAATCAAACGACTAAATTTGAAATTTTGTATAAAACGGATTTCAATTTAAAAATCGAGGACCTACCGTATTTGGACCCCATTCGGAATTTTGTGAAAGTCAAAATTCAATTTTGATGTCGAGGATCTACTATTTTAAGACTTTTTTTTTCCAATTTAATACATGTAGGAAAGAAAGAAAAAAACAATATTTGTACATATTTTTTATCTTTTCTTCATCTATTTAATGTATTTGTCACGCCACACCAAATCAAAAATACATCACTACGGGACGGGATGAAGCCCCGCACATACCAAATCAAAAATGCATCGTCACGGGGTGGGACGAAGCGGGCGCACACCAAATGAAAGAAAACACGGGCACATATCTAGTAATCACAAATAAACCTGTCATAAAACATTTCAGCGGTTTTTTGTTCTTCTTGCGTTATGACTTTTTTTTTTATGGCACGGATGGGCCCGCTCCGCAGACTAGCTTGAATTGGCCGCCCTCCTAACAACACAATTTCCATCTCACTGGAAAAATGGAGAAAATTGGAGATCCATCCTTTCCTGGTTTGAGTATTCAAAACTAAAGTCAAACCATTTTTACTAAATTTTGAGGGGGGTCTCTTTTCTTTTTTACTCACTCTCTAACGGCTATTTTTCATCATCTCCTTCCTCTAGTTTATGTTGATCTTTCAACAATGCGCTGTGAGTAGTCCTCCTTGCTTGTGTTGATTTCATTGCTAGTGGGGACTAAGTGATGTGGGATGATAAGTGATATTTTAAGACCTAATCCAAGTTTTTCAACTGGTTTTGGGAACCAGAGACGGTGGGGACTTTCAACAAATTTTTCTTCTTTCTAAAAACGTATCTTGGCTGAGTTACTTAGTTTAAATTTTCAAAAAACAAAAGCATATGCATTTTCATATTTCCATTACTTTAATTTGCATTCTGTAACTTATTTATCTCCCTAGTTTTGATTCAAATTTCTTGGCTTGCTTCATAGATTGACAGTAGATAATAACATAAAAGATAAAACATAGAACATAAAAGATAAAACTAGATGTTATCTTTCATAATTAAACTAGAACATAAAAGATAAAACATAGAACATTAAACTTAAATATATAGATAGGAAATTGAAGGGTAGATAGTATCCTTTGTCGCCTTTAATATTCGATCCCTCTTCTGCATCCTTCTTTTCCATCTCCTCGTAGTGATTCTTACCTCGTTTCTTCAGATACCGCCTCTCCCTCTTCTGAACATAATAATAATCGGAACCAAATGGCATTTTATTAAGATAAATCTGAGCATCTAAAGATATTCCTCTCTCTATCTTGAACTTAATTACTCTCTTAGCACAAGGGAGGAACTTCTCTTTTTCTTCTTTGTTAAGATTGCAATAATCCAAATACTAAGCTTGATTAGGATGAAGAAATGCTTCTCTGCAACAGTTTAAACATTTATAGTAGTGGATTCGATGGAGATGATTCTCCCTGCATCGCATAATTCTAGTAGAGGATACTAATGCATATTTGGGAACTTGTTTATGATCGCAAACCATTTTGGTTTTTTAAAACTCCTTAATGCTTGCTCTTCCTTTCTTGCCTTTCTTAATTCTCTGTGACTTGTTTCCTTTTCTTGCTCCTGAATGAGTATTTAAACTCTGTTTTGATGGCTAATTAAAGTGCATTAATGGTTTTCTTATCTCCTCTCCTAACTACATCGACCGTGTCGCTTCTACTAGCCTGTTAATTTACTAGATTCTTTGCATTTAGGAAATTTGATACGGTTCAACGCTTTGTTTTCTACAATTGCCTTTATGGCCTTGCTTTTCAATCTCTTGGTTCTCACTATTTTCCTGGGAAGTCTAGATTAAGTAAAGTGTTGCCACAGTGAACACAAACAAGCATTTATGGTCCTATGGTAACAATCTTAAAGGTCAGGATATTTGCTTTGATATAATGGATATGAGAATGTATCTTAAACATGGAAATAACTTAATTACCATTAAATTACATAAGAGATAGAGCATTATACTTAGGCCATGCATTTTTCAGTAATCTAGCTTCTAGCATTCTTATAATCAACGTCGGCCCTTTTTAGAACATTAAACAACTTGATAAACAGAAAATATCAACGCAAGCAAAAACCAACTTTATAGACAACTACTGATTAAACTACTAGAGACAAATTACTGAATAAACTTTCTTAGGCTAATATACTATTTCTCCTCTTGCTTCTGCCTCTTCTGCAGCTGCGTAATTCCCCTTACCTTTATTCCAACTATACCTGGTCTCCATCTTAAGTACATATTCATACCCAAAGCCTGGTGGCATCTCACTATATAGAATAGTAGCATCAATTGGAAACCCTTTCTCGATTTTTTATTTCAGTTGCTGCCCTTACTTCTTCATCCATAGCATCTTTTATCTCGGGCCTCAGATTACAATACGCTAAATACTTTGGCTGCTCTGCATGCATAAATAAATCAGTTCCACACAAATAATAGAAATAATAATGTACTCTATGCAGATGATCTTCCCTGCATCGCATAACCCTTTTCATGGAGATTGGAGCTCCTTCAGAAATATTATCATGGTTACAAGCCATTTTGTGAATCCTAATCTTCTAGTTTGCTTTCCTGGATGGTTTAGTTGCAAGCTCTTCCCTTTTATAGTAGTCTTAGGAATACTAAATCTTTTGTTGCAGTGTCTTTAATGCCTTTTTTTTCTTCTCTCTTCTATGATCTCTTTAAATCTTTTGCTACAGTTATTCGTCTTCTCTTTCTTTGAGATTTGGAAATCTTTTAATATTCTCTCCTCTGTTTGTTATAAGTTTCACCTATAGATCGTAGAGGTCTACTAACATGGTATTAATGCATTTTACGTCTAGTCTTATCAGATTTTCTAATGCGTTTAAAAGTGGAGTGCTCTAAATGCACTGCTAGAAAACTAGTTTAGGTATTAGTACACTTAACCCTTGGCTATGTACCTTTAATGTAATGTTTTACTTCTCTGTTTTCGAGATTTATAATCTCTCTTTTTCCTCTCTCTGCTTGGTGACGAGTATCCCCTATAGATGATAGATGCCTATTTACATAGAAACATGCATTTTAAACCATCGACTTAATCTGTTAGTCCTTAGTTTTTAACGATCTGCGTTGACTCCGTCAAGTGATGATGATGACGATTTTCAAAACCCTAATTTTCATTGTCAGAACCTAAAATCCTATTAGGTACATTAAATGTTTATGAGAGAAATTGGCTAGGAATTGACCCTTTCAAAGTAGGGGTACTTCTTTAGACTTTTTTTTGAGTTTGTTTAATGGATAAAGATATGTATATATAGGTTATTCTCCGATGCTTGTCTAGTGACTAGTTGCCTTGTGTCTTGGCTGTCCTCCCTATTTTTTGAATCTTTATCTGAATTTCTTAGTCTTGGTTTTCCCCAGATTTGTTTGGTCAAAAAGTGCACTTCTTCCTCGTACCTTGGTTCTAGTTAAATTTAAATTTCTTAAGCTGTCGACTTCCCATTGGCTTTGTTTTCGGTGCATTTCTTTTCGATTTCAGCATCATTCACGGGTGATGATTTCGTCAGCCTTGGTGCTCTATGGATTCTGTTTATCCATCCATATTTAATCTCCCATTCTCTTCCTACTTTCCTTGCCTTTGCCATTTTATTCTTTCCCTTTCTTCTTGAAATGGGTGGACCTTTCAATCTCTATAAAAATCTCAGTGGTCTTTCTTTAGCTCAGCGTCCAGCAAATCACAGTAATGTCGGTCTTCTACCTACCCCTCATTCTTTTATTAGAGACTTTGGAATCAAACAACATAGTATTCTTGCTAGGGTTTTTTCAACTGAGATCCTTCACTAATGGGAAGTTATAGGTGCACTGAGTAATTTTTTGGGGGAGCCAAATTTTATTCCAAATCAGGGAAGTAGATCTGAATTTATATATCACTACTTTTAGAAACGAGGAGGATATTCACTGGATATCATCTAATGGACCTTGGTATCCTTTTGGAAATGTACTTTCAGCTACAACAACGTACCAAGGAATGAAAATCTCTACAGACTTGGTAAAAGAAATTCCAATATGGGCTTCTATTTATAATGCTAAATGTGAGCATCGTAGTGAGGAAATTCTAGGGTTGATAGCAAGCAAAGTAGGACATGTTTCTAGGGTATGTAGAGGATACGAGACCCCTGATTGTAAGCCAAGAGTCCTTCTTTGGGTAAACATTGAGAAATCACTCATTCATCATCTACTAGTTAAAGTAGGACGATACCCTGTTACTTCCATTTACTTCAACTATATTAACCTTCCTTCAAAATTATGTTCCCAATGTCTGTGGTTAGGACACAAAGTAGGTGATTGTGCAGTACTTCAGGAAAGCCCTCTTGAAAATATTTATGATATTTCAGTTAATTCACCTTATCCAAGTGACAATATGAATTGGTTAAATAATGTCTTAGTCCAAGTTTGGAATCCTAAAGACAACTTTGATCATACTGGGGTACTTGTTCCTGTGCAAGAGTACTTAAATCAACCTTGAGTACGTGAAACATTCCATGACATTTTTAGAACCTATGTCGAGGAGGAACCTTCACTGCGTAATGACAGCCATGCAAATCAATATAAAAACCAACAATCAGCAGTTAATTCCTATGATGTTTTAGGACCGTTTATCATTACCGAGTCCTCGTCTTCTGATGAAGACATGCCTTTAGCTTCATCTACTGTTCTTGGCGAACTTTCCCGATTAACTTGCCTGAAAACTTTATTCAGTTACCGTCTTCTGATGATGAATCGTTACCATCTGCTAACTCGGAAACGTTCCGAGTTTTTGCTGAATCGGAGCCGACTGTTATTGATATTTTTGAGGCCGGTTCTGACCAGGATACTGCTATTCAGGTTCAATTGTCTAGCTCTCCTTCTAGGTCTTCAGTGACATTTTATTGGGGGTAAATATGAGACTCTCTTTCTCTTCACCGATTTTGGGGAGGGATACTTTGGAATCCCTAATTTCCCCTTCTTTGCCTGTGAGCTCTTCATTCAAATCTGCTGCTTGCATTGATCATAATTTTTGCATTGCATCGTCATTTCAAACACCGGTAACTCAGCCAAAATCTGCTTTCAAAATCTCAGTCTTGGATTTCATTTCTTCCTCATCGTATGAACAACTTTGCTCCTTTCCTTCTCAAGAAGGACAATATTTTACAATTGATCAATATGGGTCAAACATTGTTGATCACAAGGCAAGCTCTAGCACTTATCTGCCAATCCCCTTTCCTGATCTGGTCCCTGTATTGCAGAAGGAAGAGATACAGGTACTTTTCTTTTAAATTTCAATAAATTCTAAATTCATCATATCACTAAATCCTCTTTAAAGTTAATACTTTGCTCGCTTTAGCTGTTAAATCAATTAATTTGCTGCTTTGATTTGTTTCTGTAAGTGAAATTCTCTGCACTTTTAGTTCTGAGTCTCTTGTCTGTTTATTGAAATATTTGCTCTCACTTTTACACCTAGCACTATGAAAATTCTTGCCTGGAATGTGCAATGATGTAGAAACCCCTTAACCCAAAATCACTTAACCAATCTTCTTCATAAAGAAAAGCCAGATATCCTATTTTTATCTGAAACTAAAAATCAAAGACCCCTTGTTAAAAATTAGTATCCTCCTATCCTAACTATCACATTGTCGACCCTATAGGAACTGCAGGAGGTTTGGTTGTTGCCTGGATAGATGGATTTCATTTTGAAATAGTACAATGGAATATTAATATGATAAATATAATTGTTAAATCCTCTTTTGAGAACAAAAAATAGATTCTAACATGTTTTTATGGCAGTCCCTATCCAACCAATAGAAACATAGCTTAGGATTTTTCAGAAGAAATTAGTAAACAAGTGTCTCCAAGAATGATGCCTTGGATAGTAATAGGAGATTTTAACATGATTTTCAACCAAGCAGAAAAATTAGGAGGTGTACCTTTCAACAAAACTAATAGTGATTACTATGCAAACATCCTAGAAAGATTAGGTCTATATGATTTAGGCTATACAGGCAATTATTATACTTGGGACAACCATAGGGAAGGGAATCAAAATATTCAGGAAAGACTAGATAGAGCAGTGATCAATGCAGAATGGCATAACCAATTCCCAAATGCTTCCCTTTCACATTTAGTAGCAGTAGGTTCTGATCATTGCCCCATTTTACTTACTTTAGATTCTAAAATATCTAAATTTGACTGGGTCTTTCAATTTTACGATACATGGTTGAAATACCTATCTTGCTTACAAGTAATTCAAGGTTCTTGGAGTAACCATACTGATTTAGAAGCATCAACTAGTCTTGTTCATAACCTCAAACAGTTAGGGACAAATCTTTGCTGACTGGAAAAAAAAAACATTTTTGGCCTACCATTTAAAAAAATAAACAAACTTCTTAAGGAGATCGAAATATTAAAATCTCAGAGAGCTACCTTAAACCAACAAAATAAAATTAAAGGTAAATTAAAAGAACTAGAAATCCTTTAGGATAACCAAGAGGCCATAGCTAAGCAACAATCAAGAGACAACGTAATTAATCTTGGAGAAAGAAACACTAAATACTTTCACACAATTACTTTTAGAAGAAGGAAATGGAACACAATACAAAGTATAACTAATGAACAAAACCAAATAACTAAGGATAGGAAGGAAATTCATAATACTTTAGCTTCTTACTTTCAATCTATCTTTTGTGAGACCTCATCAGAAGTAGAGTTATCTAACCCAATTTTTATAGACATTCAAGCATCTGTTTCTACTGCTGATAATGATAGAATTCTAGTTATCGCCTCTAATGATGAAATCTTGTTAGTCCTAAAAAACATGAAACCTAATACATCCCCAGGTCCTGAAGGCTTCCAAGTTAGTTTCTTTATCCATAACTGGAATTTGGTAGGTACACAAGTCATTGATACAATTCAGAACTTCTTTAAAGAGAAAATTATGAACCTTGACCTAAATATAACCCATGTTTTATTTATTCCTAAACTAAAAAACTCTAAGAATCCTAGTCAATTCAGGCCCATAGGACTATGCAATACTATCTACAAAGTCATAGATGTTAGAGAATTGCTCGGTCGAACTCGCATGTGTTGCTATCCCAAGCATGTTTTTCAATGTTAGTGCTCAAAAATATAAGTCTTGATTTTTAGTCTATTATAGCAAAGTCTCGGACAAGGATAGAAAGTGTAGTTGAGCTCAAGGACTTCATGGCGATTCATCATACAAGGAGAAGAACTACTCAAGGAACCGGTGCAACTTCTCGACAAAAAGGTATGTGAAGACTTGAACTTATCTGTCACTCAAAAGTCTATCTACTCTATCTCGTACTCTTTAAGACAAGAAGTCGTATGCTATATATATAGACTTGGATTATACACATTTGGTATTTCGAGCCGAGTATACCTCGCCTATCTATATCTCAAAATATGTGTTGGTAACCTTTTCTCTTCGATCAAGTTTATCTTTACCATGTGACGAAAGTCATGATATGTTTCAATCATCTTGAAAATTGCTTTGACGAGAAATGGTGTAACAACTATATAACGTCCTCTAAGAATGTTTCAATGATTGAAATGAGAGTTTAGATTACATAACCAGTGGTGGACATAAGCATTGTTGTGGAAACACATTTATGTATAAGTCTTATTCTTTGAACTAAAGTTTACGAACTTTGTTGATCAAGAGAACCGGAAGAATGACGTGAGCCAAGTTCGCGAACTCAGTCCGCGAACTGCCGAAGTTCTCAAACCCGAGAATTTCTGCTGGAGTTGAAAAACTACTTGCGTGAATCTAAGTCCACGAACACAGTCTGCGTACCCAGTCCGCGAACCGGCGAAGTTCTCATACCCGAGAATTTCTGCTGGAGTTTGTAAACTCTGCCCGGTAACTTAAGTCCGCGAACCTAGTCTGCGAACTTGAGAAGGTTATATATCTGAAGATGATTTATGATCTTAAACTTAAAAAGACTAATGAATGCAGTTTGCAAACCGTGGCTACAAAAGTTCATGAACCGATTCAAGTGAATCAAATCATCTTTGCTTCAATTGTGTCTTGTGTAGTACATAAGATTTCCTTGCAATTGAACAACTCTCTAACTAGTTCATTTGAAGTCATTTAAACTAGTTATGGTGAAGAAGAACATGGTTTATATGAAATGCTCATATGGATAACCTTTTGATTAACTATTGTTGAACCAACAAGTGCATACGTTTGGGTACGGTTAACAAACCTAGAAGCGTGTATTGTCAAGTGTGTGTAACAAGCTAAGTTTTCGATTAACGGTTGAGAAATATTAGCTTGAATCTAAATCAGGTTTTCATCTAATGGTGAATATTGAATGCTTTGTTACTAAGCTAACATTGATTGCAAACCCTGATTTGAAAGACTATATAAAGGAGACATCTAGTATTGTGCAAAACTAATCCCCACACCTTACGTGTGACACTAGTTTGCATACTAGAGACGATTCTCCTTTAAACTTTGGTTTTCTTCTTCTAAAATCATGTTAACGACTTAAAGACTTCATTAGGATTGTGAAGCCAGACCGATACTACTTTTATCGTAGTTGTGTGATCTGATCTTGCATCTTCTATCGTACGAGTACAATCAGATTGATTGGCTTGAAATTGATATCTCCGATAGGCAAGATATAAAAAGTAATCACAAACTTCTTCATCTCATCATTTGTGATTCCACAACATCTTGTTTCGCTACCATACGATTAAGATTGTTGTGAGGTGATTGATTAATCTTGGATGTTCTTCGGGAATATAAGACCGGATTATCAATTGGTTCCTGTTCACCTTGATTATTATCAAAAGATGGAACAAAACCTTTAGGGTTTATCTGTGGGAGACAGATTGATCCTTTGCTAGACTTGTCTGTGTGAGACAAATTTGTTTATTGTTAAAGCCTGCGATTTTGGGTCGTAGCAACTCTTAGTTGTGGATGAGATCAACTAAGGAAATCAAGTGCGCAGTATCCTGCTCGGATCAGAGGCGTAGGAGCATAACTGTACCTAGGATCAGTGAGAGATTGATTGGGGTTCAACTACAGTCTAGTCCGAAGTTAGCTTGGAGTAGGCTAGTGTTTGTAGCGTCTTAATACAGTGTGTGTTCAATCTGGACTAGGTTCCGGGGGTTTTCTGCATTTGCGGTTTCCTAGTTAACAAAATTTCTGGTGTATGTGTTATTGATAGACACATTTTTGTGTCTAATATGTCTCAATTGTATGCATTGTTAGTGCTCGATTTTATATTTATTGTGTGATTTTATGTCTTTGTAGGTATTTTTAGAGAAATAAGTGATGGGTGCCAAATAATGTATATATTTATCCCTTTTTGTTGGCATTTAACTCATCTTTTGCGCATTAATTCTACATTTTATCCCATATTCTGTATTTTCATTGTTTTCAAGAATAAATATTTTTCTTACTTAATTTTGCATTTTTAGGTAATAAATAAAGTTTGGATGAATTGCGGAGCGGAATAGAGCAGAAAAGTAGTGAAAAGACGGGAAGAATTACGCAAGGAAGCCGCAAAGAATGGAGCGCACGTCCAAAAAGCTAGGAATGGGCTCAAGAAGGAAGAATTGTTCTTAAAGAAGATATGGGCTTGGCATACCCAATGCCCAAAACCCTCACCCAAGTCCATTTCCTATATCCATACCCGTTTCTCATGTAGCCGTCAGATTGGATCCATATCATCATCCAACGGTCGCTCCATCATCGCACATCAAACTCCGAAGCTCCCGCTTTACATCGCAACACCCATCTCCATCTTGGGTCGTCCGTTTTGCTACATCCCTTCATCCGACGGTCGCTCCACGCTTACCTCCGTATCGCCGTTGGATCCGCCTACCATCTTCCCATCCATCGCTTCTTGTCGCAGATCATCAAACCTCGCTGAACCTGCTCAACACCCTAATACCCCATTCTATACCCATTAGCCAAACACACCCTTCTCCCAAAACCATCGAATCCATCTTCTTCCCCTCTTCTGCAACAGTGACGCTCCCCACAAATCACTCCACCATCTTCTCCCACAAATCACTCCACCATCTTCTCCCCCCCAAATCATTCAACCATCACCATTCGAGCCATCATTCCCCTACTCCTCTAACTTTCTATAACATCAATTCCTCGATCTTTTCCTCTCACAGGAACCCTAGGTTAGGGGTTGATGAAATAGATGAGCTAGAAAAGCAATTAGGGCATGGGAAGAACAAGAGAAGCATCAGGAGAAGGATTGGAGGCATGGGTCGACATCTACCAGTGTCAACAGTGATTAGGTAAATTTTAATAATTTTTATAAGAACCCTAATTTTTCTGATTTGGGAACTTTTTGGGGAAATCAATTGTACGTCTAATTGAAGCATGGGTTAGTCTATTAGGGTTGTTATCATAGTTAGGTAGGATTTTCTTTGATTTATTTTGTATTTTCACCAAACCCTAATTGGACTGATGTGGTCCTGATTTTTGGGGATTTTGTTTATTTGTATAAATAGGTGTTAAGGGTTGTGAATTGAGGGGGATGATCTCTGGACTAGCCAGAAAAAAATTTTGTTCTGTTTCACAATTTCAATTTCAGTTATTGCATGACAGTTGATAGTGAATGTTATATGATGTTTTGATTTTTATCTTCAATGTTGAGAATGTTGTTTCAATTAGCATATGTGATGAATGTTGATGCTGTTAACATGTTTTTCATGAACTAAGTTATTGCAGCTAAGGCTCAGATGAAGCCTTAGTGCATTGTTGGATGATGAATTGCTAGGTTAGAGCCTTAATGCTTGTTTTTCTTGAGCAATGGGAGAGATTAGTGCTCATCTGTGTGCTTGTGATTGATTGTACTGTCAAAAGACAGTCAATGCTAGGAGCACATTAGTTGAGCAAGCTGATTTTCTTTCCATTCCAATTGTATGCTTAGGGTCTTAATTTCAACCTAGAACTACATTGTTTGTCTAGGACACCAAGGTGGATTCTAAGCCATTAGCTTAGCCACAATTTCTTTCTTCAGTCACTTACAATCCAGCTCTGCTTTTATTCACTGCTTAGTTACTTTCCTTTACTGTTTTGCTTAGTTCTTGCATTTTGAAGCTGTGTGCACTGAAGTCAGTGCACAATCTCACCCCTGCCCTTGGCTTACAGCCTTGGTTCCTTGCTGTTGTTATTTTATATCATCTGCCATCTAATCCTTGCTGTGCTGCCATCTTGTGTTAACTGTTTTAGTTCTTTGTATATGCCTTCATCCATCACTGCTCACTGCCATAGTGCTTTGCACCCATTGATAGCTTAGGAAAATTCTTGTATGCTCCCGCTCCCTGTGGACTAACTCTTTCTTATCCCTATATTATAAAGCTTGACCTTGTATACTTGCAAGTTTTGTGTGTTTTCCATTCCACACCAAGTTTTTGGCGCCGCTGCCGGGGAGTGGTGTTGCCACTGCTGAGTTCCATTAGCATCTCTGCCTTGCAATCATTGCAGGCCTGCTTCACTATCATTGCAACCCTCTTCTTGCAATCATTGCAGCAGATCATTGCATACTTGCCTGCAATCATTGCACTGCAATGATTGCACTGTGATCATTGCAGGGTTGGCCTGACTATCTTTGCACTCTGTGATCATTGCAGGTACCACCTTGGCTGTGCTGCTGCTGCTGGTGCCTTCTCTGCCAAGCTGTGCTGTGTTGCTTCTCCTGCCAAAGGTGCTGGTGCTGGGCTTGAACCAACTGAGCTGGGCTTAGTAACCTCAATTTCGCTGGGCTTGCAACTTCTGCTCCTGGGCTTGCCTTTTCTGCTGGGCTTCGCTGCAGATTCTGCTGGGCCTGTGTTGCTGAGTCACTTCAACTGTTGCTGGGCTTGAGCGTGAGCTGCTTAGGACGATCCTAAAGCCCAACTGGGCTGTGCAACTAAAAGGGGACTAAAAGCCTATTTTTGGGCTTCCCTCCAAAAACCAAGTAAGCCTAACCCATGAGTTAACCCACTTGGGCCTCATTTAAATTCAAATTCGGGCTTGTAATAATTAATTTAATTATTTCTTTGGGATTGTAATAATTTTTATTTATTTTCTTTTTCTTTTTTTATATTTGGGACTGTAATTATTTTTTTTGTTTTTTTGTTTTTTTTTTTGTTTTTTTATTTTCTTTTCTTTTTCTTTTTCTTTTATGGGCTTGTCTTAATTATCATTATTGTTTTTATTTTCTTTTATGGGTTGTGCTAATTTATGCTAGGTTTAGTTCAAAAACTTTTCCAAAAGCCCAATTTTGAACCAAAAACAAAATCCCTTGTTAGTCCAACACCCGTTCAAAACCAAATCTTCGTAACCCTTGTGGGCCAAATTGTTTCCGATTGCTCTGTCTGACCAACATGTTAGTTAAGGTACCTACTAGGACATGATTGTGACCTACAGAGACCAAACAAACAGACTTGTTAGAATTAACCCAGACGAACCTATCGAAATTCTAAGTTCTGAGGGAGACAGTCCAGATCAACCAGAAACAATGGGAGAACCCCGTACCCTCAAGGACTATATGTACCCAACTAGAGCCAGTCAACCTTCTTGTATTGTGCTACCCGAGGCTAATGGCCATTATGAGCTGAAATCAAGCACAATACAGATGCTTCCTATTGTTAGAGGTGTTGAGAATGAAAACCCGTACCACCACGTGAGAGAATTCGAGGAAATTTGTGGAACTCTGCGTTTCACTCAAATGTCCGACGAAACCCTAAAATTAAGGCTTTTTCCTTTCTCCCTGAAAGATAAGGCAAAGGCCTGGCTCTATGCTTTACAGCCTCAATCCATCATGACATGGGATGACCTCATAAAGGAGTTTTTCAAAAAGTTTTTCCCGAACCACAAGACTGCGACAATTCGTCAAAGTCTGAATAGCTTTGTGCAATTAGAAGGTGAGACCTTAGCTAGATACTTGGAGAGATTCAATGAATTATTGCTCCAATGTCCCCATCATGGTTTTGAAAAATGGAGACTTGTGCAAATTTTGTATGAAGGTCTAGATGTGTCCACCCGAACAACGGTTGAGTCGATGTGTAATGGTCTATTCGTAGACAAAACTGCTGATGCGTCCTGGGACTTCTTGATTGAAGTAGCTGAAAAGACGCAACAGTGGGAATCCATCCGTGAAACCAGAAAGACCACATCCGAAGCAAAGGCTTTTAGGATTGAAGCAGATTTCGAGGGAAGAGCAAACATGGCATCAATAGTTAGGAGATTAGAAGAGTTAGAACTACATAAAAATTCAAAACCTTCCACCACTACTCTCCGAGAACATGTCGCTTCGGCTGTATGTGCCGCTTGTAACGATCCCAACCATCAATTCCAAAATTGTCCCGATTTGCTTGCAGTCCAGGAATCTAGGCTTGAACAGGCACATGCCATGTTTCAAAAACCAGAACATAACCCCTATTCACAGACCTACAATCCAGGATGGAGAAACCACCCTAACTTTTCATGGTCAAAAGGACCCACTCAGGGAAGACCATCTCAACCCAATCAGAGCTATCAAAACAATCAGGGATATCAGAACAATCAAGGTTATCAACACCCGAGAAACCCTCAACAACAATCAAACTCTCAACAACAATCACATCCTCAACACAATACCGACAAGAGATTATCCACCCTAGAGGAAATGTTCCAGAGTTTGATGCAAAGTCAGAAAAATCTAGATCAAAAGATGGATCAAATGTGTGAGAGAGAAAAGGGTAAACTTCCGAGCCAACCCCAACAAAATCCAAAGAGGATATTTCAAACAGGCACAACATCCTGCACTGAAACCTCACCCGATCAAGTCCATGCCATTACCACCCTCCGAAGTGGTAAAGTCATCGAGAACCACGTGGGCGAACCTAATGAATCTGATACAAATTCCACGCTGTCTCCACAACCCCAGAAAACCAAAGAACCTGAGCAAGTTGGAAAATCTGACAATTCTACTGCTGTGAATGTCCCTTTGCCAACTCATTCTCCTGTTGCCCCATTTCCTCAAAGATTGATCTATCAACAGAAAAGTACCCATTATAATGAGATGTTAGATCTGTTCAAGAGAGTCAACATCAACATTCCTTTTCTTAAAGCAATCAAGCAAATCCCTGCTTATGCCAAATTCCTCAAAGACTTGTGTACTCAAAAGCGCAAGCTCAATGTGCACAAACGTGCTTTCTTAGCTGAACAGGTGAGTTCCATCATTCTGAACAAAACTCCACCCAAGTTTAGGGATCCAGGATGTCCAACAATTTCTTGCACTATAGGAGAACACACGGTCAATAAAGCGTTATTAGACCTAGGTGCAAGTGTTAACCTACTGCCATATTCTGTTTATGAGCAGTTAGGTCTTGGGGAGTTGAAGCCAACATCTATCACTCTACAACTGGCAGACCGATCTGTCAAGATTCCTCGTGGAGTGGTCGAAGACGTTTTGATCAAGGTTGAAAAATTCTATTTTCCCATAGACTTCATTGTCTTAGACACTCAACCTGTACAAAACCCAGACTGTCACATTCCTGTCATCTTAGGACGTCCTTTCTTGGCTACGTCCAACGCGATCATTAATTGTCGTAATGGAGTGTTGAAACTGTCTTTTGGCAACATGATGGTAGAATTGAATGTGTTCGATATTAGTCAACAACCCGTGAATCTTGATGATGATGATGTGCATGAAGTTAATATGATTGAAGGATTAATGCAAGATTCGTTGACTAACATTCTATCCGTCGACCCCTTTCAAGCATGTATGGAGAACTTTACCTCAGATTCCTATGATGATGCATACTGTAGTGACGTCCTATGTCTGCTCGAATCTGTACCTCAAATGGACGTCACTGAAAGGAAATATGAAGTGGAACCACCCTTACTCTCTGATTCCAAGCTTATTCCATCCATTGTTGAGCCACCCAAGCTTGAATTGAAAACATTGCCTAGTACGTTGAAGTACGCATTCCTAGGTTCTTCTGATACTTTACCCGTCATTATTTCATCATGTTTAGACACGGAACAGGAAAGTAAGCTTTTAGAAGTACTTAAGGAACACAAAGAGGCCTTAGGATGGACCATCTCAGATCTCAAAGGAATTAGTCCCACCATTTGCATGCACCACATTAACCTTGAAGAGAATGCTAAACCATCGAGGGAAATGCAAAGGAGACTTAATCCTAACATGAGAGATGTAGTCAAAGGAGAGATCCTGAAACTACTTGATGCGGGTATCATATACCCAATTCCCGATAGCAAATGGGTTAGTCCCATTCAAGTTGTGCCTAAGAAGTCAGGCATTACTGTAGTTCAGAACGACAAGAATGAATTAGTCCCTACTCGTACAACCACAGGATGGCGAGTATGCATCGACTACAGGAAGTTGAACTCAGTAACAAGGAAGGATCACTTCCCGCTCCCTTTCATTGACCAAATGCTAGAACGTGTGTCTGGACACAGTCACTACTGTTTTCTAGATGGCTTTTCCGGTTATAACCAAATTCACATTGCTCCAGAAGATCAGGAAAAAACTACATTCACGTGTCCATTTGGGACGTTTGCTTATAGACGTATGCCCTTCGGGTTGTGTAATGCACCTGCTACTTTTCAGCGTTGCATGATGAGCATTTTTTCTGACATGATAGATAGTTTTCTCGAGATCTTTATGGATGATTTCTCTGTTTTTGGTTCCTCGTTTGACGAATGTTTGAAGCATCTTGCCCTCGTGATATCCAGATGTAAAGAAAAGAACCTTGTTCTAAATTGGGAAAAATGCCATTTTATGGTGAATTCAGGAATAGTTCTAGGACACATCATCTCAGAAAAAGGAATTGAAGTGGATAAAGCTAAAGTTGACCTCATTCAACATCTACCACAACCTTGCTCTGTGAAGGAGATCAGATCATTTCTAGGTCATGCTGGTTTTTACCGGCGATTCATCAAAGATTTCAGCAAAATCTCCAGACCTTTGTGCAGTCTTCTCTCCAAAGATGTTGCCTTCAATTTCGATGCTGCTTGTGTGAAGGCATGGGAGGAATTAAAAACCCTTCTCACCACCGCTCCTATAGTCCGACCACCCGATTGGGAACTACCATTCGAACTTATGTGTGATGCCTCTGATTATGCTGTTGGTGCTGTTTTAGGACAGCGAGTTGATAGACTACCATATGTGATATACTATGCTAGCAAAACCCTTAATGATGCCCAACTCAATTATTCAACTACCGAGAAGGAATTGCTTGCCGTCGTTTTCGCATTACACAAGTTTAGATCTTATCTGATAGGGTCTAAGATCATCATATACACAGACCATGCGGCTTTGAAGTATCTTCTTTCCAAGAAGGATGCTAAAGATCGCCTTATTCGATGGATACTCTTATTACAGGAATTCGATCTCGAAATCTGTGATAAGAAAGGTTATGAGAATGTGGTTGCTGATCATCTGTCTAGATTAACTTTAGAGTCTATTGATGAATTTGAGCTGATTAGAGAATCATTCCCAGATGAACAGCTGATGTCTATCTCAGACCTTCCTTGGTTTGCTGATATTGTTAAATACCTATCTACAGGTAGAATGCCCTCACGTTGGTCGAGACAAGACCGCTATAAGTTCTTGGCTGAAGTTAAACATTTCCTTTGGGATGACCCATATTTGTTTAAGTACTGCCCAGACCAAATCATTAGGAAATGTGTCCCCAACACCAAACAGAAAGATGTGATATCTTTCTGTCATGACCAAGCATGTGGAGGCCATTTCAGTGCCAAGAAAACCGCTGCAAAGATCTTGCAGTGTGGATTCTATTGGCCATCATTGTTCAAGGACTGTTATGAGTATTGTATTGCTTGTGAACGCTGTCAAAAGCTAGGAAGCATTTCGAGGAGAAACATGATGCCATTGAACCCCATTTTGATTGTGGAGATTTTCGATGTTTGGGGGATAGACTTCATGGGTCCATTTCCCATGTCTGACAGCAAGTTGTACATCCTAGTCGCAGTTGATTACGTTTCTAAGTGGGTAGAAGCCATAGCAACCAGAACAAATGACCACAATGTGGTACTTTCATTTCTAAAGGAGTACATATTTTCACGTTTTGGTACCCCTAGAGCTATCATCAGTGACGGTGGCTCACATTTCTGCAATAGGCACTTCGAGTTTTTAGTACGCTAGTATGGAATAACTCACAAGGTTGCTACTCCGTACCACCCTCAGACCAGTGGACAAGTGGAAGTGTCTAATAGGGAAATCAAGCACATTCTAGAAAAGACGGTTAACCCGTCTAGGAAAGATTGGTCAATAAGATTGAATGATGCTTTGTGGTCCTATAGAACAGCTTATAAGACACCAATTGGCATGTCCCCTTATCGTCTGGTGTATGGAAAGCCATGTCATCTACCTGTGGAATTAGAACATCGAGCTTATTGGGCAATCAAGCAACTGAACTTTTCTCTGGACGAAGCTGGAATTCAAAGGAAACTTCAACTCAACGAGTTGGAAGAATTGAGAAATGAGGCTTATGATAGTGCCAAGTTATATAAGCAGAAGATGAAGATGTTTCATGATAAGCGTATTCTACGCAAATCCTTCACTCCTGGTCAGAAAGTCTTGCTGTATGACTCCCGATTACATCTTTTTCCAGGAAAACTGCGTTCCAGATGGAAGTGTCCGTACCTAGTACGCACAGTTTTTCCTCATGGAGCTGTAGAGCTGGAGGATGTTTCCAACAAGAACGTTTTCAAAGTCAACGGGCAGAGATTAAAACCATTCCTTGAGCCATTTCCACCCGACATTGAAACAACCAACCTGGAGGACCCAGTCTATGTGGACTAAACTGGTCCACTCTTTCCCTAAATAACCAAAAAGTTTTCCAAATCTTTCCCTAAAAACCAAAATTTTTCGTTTTCCCAACAAAACCAAATTTTTCCCAAAAAGTCCAATCCCATTAAAAACCAAATTTTCTTGTAGATAATGTGTTAGTTAAATTTACTTTTGTATATATTGTGCTCATCCATTGTGACTCCTAATATGATGGATTTTTGCCTTGAATAACGGAGTTTTAATCGAGCTTTCGCTGTACAATCGGGTATTCTCTCTCCTTTTACTCTACTCAGCATGTTCCTCTTCATATATTGTTTTATAATTCTTTCCATATTTTGAAACATTGAGGACAATGTTTAGTTTAGGTTTGGGGGTATGGAATGGATACCATGATAATATGCTACAATTGAAAACGAACTCCTTCTTTTTGAAAAAATCGAAAAAAACTCCAAAAAAATTAAAAAATTAAAAAATCATAAAAATGGAGCTCATTTACCTTGAAATGTTGACTCTTGTGCAAATATGTAATTATTAGGAGTCTTAATCTAGATATTTAGGCACCCTGATTCTAGCACAATTCACATAGTGATAAGAAATTTGCACGCGCACGATCTACCAATACATGTATGGCCTCGATCTTCAAGGTGTTTGATAGGAAGTCACGATTTCCAATCACTTTAGAATACTGAACGAAACTTGACTAGCTTGTTCTTTGGTTGGTTGGGATAGAAGGTGGAGGTTACATTAAGAAAGACAACCATCGAATTTAACTGGGTGCATCAAAAAGGGCTACCTCTTGCAAAGTGTCATGTAATCTTTTGTTTCCTTTTGTATTTGTATCAAAAGCGTTTCCTTGTTCTAAAAAAAAAAACGATGTATACATTCAGAAAAATACAAAAAAAAATAAATAAATAAATAAAAAAAAATCAAGTATTTATCAATTCCATCCTCTCTTATTCCAAAAATAAAAAGAGAGTAATCAATGTAAATAAGAGTCATGTAAAGAGTCATTTTGTTGTTTCATTGTAATAAGCAAGGAGGGTGTATGCCGTTGATGTACAACGCGAGTAATTGTGAAATACCTCCAACTCATTCACAATTCTCGTAAAGTCCGGACAGCTAGCTAGATTTCGACCTTGGTTCTTAGCCTGAGAAACTATCTCTTGGTGATTAGTAGTCATAACTTCAGATCTTTCTTTACACATGTGTAGATACACTTTACACTCTTATCACATGTCTTTATTTGTTATCAGTGCTAGGATTGTGCCTTCGATAGCTAGATTGACATCTCCATTTTGCTGTGAGCTTAACTGACTTGCACATGTCACATTTGATGGAATCTGAGCTTATATTTTGACATAGAACTTTGTAGGTACGTTCTAAGCAAACCTTCACGAGACTTCAACTCGTCCACTAGGGACACTTAGTGGTTTAAAAGGCTTAGTGCATACGCTAAATGCATTCGAGAGACCAGCGACAGTGGTATAGGTAGGATTTTCTTAGTTTTGTTTTACTTGAGGACAAGTAAAATTCAGGTTTGGGGGTATTTGATGAGTCCTAAAAAGTGCATATTTCTATATATTTTTCTTGGCATTTAACTCATCTTTTGTGCATTAATTCTACATTTTATCCCATATTCTGTATTTTCATTGTTTTCAAGAATAAATATTTTTATTAATTAATTCTGCATTTTTAGGTAATAAATAAAGTTCGGATGAGTCGCGGAGCGAAAAGAGCAGAAAAGTAGTGAAAAGCCGGGAGAAATTACGCAAGGAAACCGCGAAGAATGGTGCGCACAACCTCATTTTCTACACACAAAAGCGCCTCCGTTCTCAGCCATCAGATCAGTTCTCAGAAACATCCGACGGTCGCTCCTTCATAGAGCATCAAAATCGGAAGTCTCTGCCAAGCACCACAGCGCTGAAATTCCAAGCCTTCAGATTAGATGGTAGTTGAATCCAGCGGTCACCTCATCACTGTGCATCAAATCCCGATGATTCCGCCCAACACTACAGCACCTAACCTAATCTAGCACCGTTGACTTCGTTGTGTTCCACATCCAACGGTCGCTACAAACTGCTTCTCTCTTAGCCGTCCGATCTACCTACCATCTTCCCATCCATCGCTCCTTGTCGCAGATCATCGAACCTCGCTGAACCCGCCTAACACCTAAGTATCGAACACCCTATACCCCTAGCCAAACGCCCCCTAACCCAAAATCACTCGACCTCTTCTCCTCCATACCCTGTTGCAGAGAGCTGCTCTGCAACTCCATCACCTCCACCATGTCCTGCCACCACCAGAACACCACCTCTGCCACTGCCGCTTCATCACCAAACACCATAGCCACCCTACATCAAAGACATCGAAACCCATCCATCCTATTAGCCTATTTCGCTAGTTTCACAAACCCTCTCAAATTTAGGGTTTTGAAATTAGGGAAATAGAGTTATAGGCATGACAGAGATGGAAGAAGAAGCAATAGAAGCATGGGAAGAGCAGGAGGAACAAGAAGAGAGCATGGGTCGTCGACGTGGGTGAAGAATTTTAGGTAAACCCTAACCCTAGTTTTCTCGGTTTTGGGAATTAGGGTTCGTCATTCCTTTTTTGTATAAATTGAGGGCTGGGTATTACTGTTGAGGTGTTCTTGGTTAGCCGAGATACCCCCTAATTGGGTTAATTCCAATGTCAATTTTACTGTTGATGATTCTGATGATTCTGAGTGTGAACTTGCTAATTTGATTGATGATTGTGAGCATGATGTGACATGTGTAGATGATTTAGGAGATTTTGATTTGATTAATAATGATGTGCCTATCGTCCTACATAAGTCACAATCTGATGGCCTTCCACCCAACCTAGATTTGGTTTGTACCCATATTGACAAACCGACTTTTCTGAGAGTCCCCAACCTAGGTTTGGAACTGTGTGCTTCCCAAGTCCTCTTGGACTATTTTGCTTCTAAGTATAATACATCTGAGGAACCACAGTTGGAAATTGCATGTTTGCCCGTCCATAGCACAGTTCACTTTGAGTTAGATCTTGTGCATGATGAACCCCCAAAACTGCGCGATTTTGTTTTCAAAATTGTATCTTCTGTAAAATCCAGGTTTGGGGGTAGCTCATTTGGTTTCACAGCTTCACGTGCTTTTCTTTCATGTGTGAAGTTGTTGAAACCGCTACACTTTGTCTTTTGGGTTGATCCTCAACTCTTTAGATTGTTAGTGTATGGTGAATATTTTTGTAAATAATCCAGTAGATAAAATTTTAAAAACCCTTTTGTTCTTTTTGTATATATTTTGCTTATCCAATATGATCTCGGCTGAAATATGTTGGATTTTTGCCTTGAATAACGGAGTTTTAATTCTGCTTTCGCCGAAATCGGGTATTCTCTCTCCTTTTACTCTACTCAGCATGTCCCTTTCCATATGTTTCATTTTAATTCTTTCCATATTTTGAAACATTGAGGACAATGTTTAGTTTAGGTTTGGGGGTATAGAGTAGATACCACGATAATATGCTATAACTGAAAACGAACTCCTTCTTCTTTTTGAAAAAAATTGAAAAATTCCAAAAAAAATTGAAAAATCAAAATTCTAAAAAAATTAAAAAATTAGAAAAATCATAAAAATGGAGCTCATTTACCTTGAAATGTTGACTCTTGTGCAAATATGTATTTTTATTAGGAGTCTTAGTCTAGATATTTAGGCACCCTGATTCTAGCACAATTCACATAGTGATAAGAAATTTGCACGCGCACGATCTACCAATACATGTATGGCCTCGATCTTCAAGGTGTTTGATAGGAAGTTACGATTGCCAATCACTTTAGAATACTGAACGAAACTTGACTAGCTTGTTTTTTGGTTGGTTGGGATAGAAGGTGGAGGTTACATTAAGAAAGACAACCATCGAATTTAACTGGGTGCATCAAAAAGGGCTACCTCTTGCAAAGTGTCATGTAATCTTTTGTTTCTTTTTGTTATGTATCAAAAGAGCTACCTTATGTAAAAAAATCAATTTCAAGTTCTTGTGCAAAAAAAAAAAAAAAAACGATGTATATTCAGAAAAAAAGAAAATATCAGAAAAAATACAAAAAAATCAAGTGTTTATCAATTCCATTCTCTCTTGTTCCAAAAATAAAAAGAGAGTAGTCAATGTAAATAAGAGTCATGTAAATAGTCATTTTGTTGTTTCATTGTAATAAGCAAGGAGGGTGTATGCCATTGATGTACAACGCGAGTAATTGTGAAATACCTCCAACTCATTCACAATTCTCGTAAAGTCCGGACAGCTAGCTAGATTTCGACCTTGGTTCTTAGCCTGAGAAACTATCTCTTGGTGATTAGTAGTCATAACTTCAGATCTTTCTTTACACATGTGTAGATACACTTTACACTCTTATCACATGTCTTTTTTTTGTTATCGGTGCTAGGATCGTGCCTTTGATAGCTAGATTGACATCTCCATTTTGCTGTGAGCTTAAACTGTCTTGCACATGTCACATTTGATGGAATCTGAGCTTATATTTTGACCTAGAACTTTGTAGGTACGTTCTAAGCAAACCTTCACGAGACTTCAACTCGTCCACTAGGGACACTTAGTGGTTTAAAAGGCTTAGTGCATACGCTAAATGCATTCGAGAGACCAGCGACAGTGGTATAGGTAGGATTTTCTTAGTTTTGTTTTACTTGAGGACAAGTAAAATTCAGGTTTGGGGGTATTTGATGGGTGCCAAATAATGTATATATTTATCCCTTTTTGTTGGCATTTAACTCATCTTTTGCGCATTAATTCTACATTTTATCCCATATTCTGTATTTTCATTGTTTTCAAGAATAAATATTTTTCTTACTTAATTTTGCATTTTTAGGTAATAAATAAAGTTTGGATGAATTGCGGAGCGGAATAGAGCAGAAAAGTAGTGAAAAGACGGGAAGAATTACGCAAGGAAGCCGCAAAGAATGGAGCGCACGTCCAAAAAGCTAGGAATGGGCTCAAGAAGGAAGAATTGTTCTTAAAGAAGATATGGGCTTGGCATACCCAATGCCCAAAACCCTCACCCAAGTCCATTTCCTATATCCATACCCGTTTCTCATGTAGCCGTCAGATTGGATCCATATCATCATCCAACGGTCGCTCCATCATCGCACATCAAACTCCGAAGCTCCCGCTTTACATCGCAACACCCATCTCCATCTTGGGTCGTCCGTTTTGCTACATCCCTTCATCCGACGGTCGCTCCACGCTTACCTCCGTATCGCCGTTGGATCCACCTACCATCTTCCCATCCATCGCTTCTTGTCGCAGATCATCAAACCTCGCTGAACCCGCTCAACACCCTAATACCCCATTCTATACCCATTAGCCAAACACACCCTTCTCCCAAAACCATCGAATCCATCTTCTTCCCCTCTTCTGCAACAGTGACGCTCTCCACAAATCACTCCACCATCTTCTCCCACAAATCACTCCACCATCTTCTCCCCCCCAAATCATTCAACCATCACCATTCGAGCCATCATTCCCCTACTCCTCTAGCTTTCTATAACATCAATTCCTCGATCTTTTCCTCTCACAGGAACCCTAGGTTAGGGGTTGATGAAATAGATGAGCTAGAAAAGCAATTAGGGCATGGGAAGAACAAGAGAAGCATCAGGAGAAGGATTGGAGGCATGGGTCGACATCTACCAGTGTCAACAGTGATTAGGTAAATTTTAATAATTTTTATAAGAACCCTAATTTTTCTGATTTGGGAACTTTTTGGGGAAATCAATTGTACGTCTAATTGAAGCATGGGTTAGTCTATTAGGGTTGTTATCATAGTTAGGTAGGATTTTCTTTGATTTATTTTGTATTTTCACCAAACCCTAATTGGACTGATGTGGTCCTGATTTTTGGGGATTTTGTTTATTTGTATAAATAGGTGTTAAGGGTTGTGAATTGAGGGGGATGATCTCTGGACTAGCCAGAAAAACATTTTGTTCTGTTTCACAATTTCAATTTCAGTTATTGCATGACAATTGATAGTGAATGTTATATGATGTTTTGATTTTTATCTTCAATGTTGAGAATGTTGTTTCAATTAGCATATGTGATGAATGTTGATGCAGTTAACATGTTTTTCATGAACTAAGTTACTGCAGCTAAGGCTCAGATGAAGCCTTAGTGCATTGTTGGATGATGAATTGCTAGGTTAGAGCCTTAATGCTTGTTTTTCTTGAGCAATGGGAGAGATTAGTGCTCATCTGTGTGCTTGTGATTGATTGTACTGTCAAAAGACAGTCAATGCTAGGAGCACATTAGTTGAGCAAGATGATTTTCTTTCCATTCCAATTGTATGCTTAGGGTCTTAATTTCAACCTAGAACTACATTGTTTGGCTAGGACACCAAGGTGGATTCTAAGCCATTAGCTTAGCCACAATTCCTTTCTTCAGTCACTTACAATTCCAGCTCTGCTTTTATTCACTGCTTAGTTACTTTCCTTTACTGTTTTGCTTAGTTCTTGCATTTTGAAGCTGTGTGCACTGAAGTCAGTGCACAATCTCACCCCTGCCCTTGGCTTACAGCCTTGGTTCCTTGCTGTTGTTATTTTATATCATCTGCCATCTAATCCTTGCTGTGCTGCCATCTTGTGTTAACTGTTTTAGTTCTTTGTATCTGCCTTCATCCATCACTGCTCACTGCCATAGTGCTTTGCACCCATTGATAGCTTAGGAAAATTCTTGTATGCTCCCGCTCCCTGTGGACTAACTCTTTCTTATCCCTATATTATAAAGCTTGACCTTGTATACTTGCAAGTTTTGTGTGTTTTCCATTTGCACACCAATAAGCCCTTGCGGCGAAATGGGCTCAAAAAGCAGTGTTTTACACCCCCGGAAAAATGTACCGGAGGCACCCAGAAATTCACTTATTTGAATTTTAGTATGCTTGAGTGCAAACTCGTGTACAGCAATTGGAATTTCGCATCAGGGTTCTTCCTCTTAGAGTCAATAATTGTATGCCAACCAAGGAGGTTCTTTAGTGCTTTCCAAGGTTCTGCGTAGATAGTTAAGGTCTGGAGTATTGGTTTTTGTGGGTACACCTCTGATAAACCCACCCGAGATTAACTCGGTCACTTTTCAAGAATAATTTTTGCTCGAGGACTAGCAAATAATAAGTTTGGGGGTATTTGATAGACACATTTTTGTGTCTAATATGTCTCAATTGTATGCATTGTTAGTGCTCGATTTTATATTTATTGTGTGATTTTATGTCTTTGTAGGTATTTTTAGAGAAATAAGCCCTTGCGGCGAAATGGGCTCAAAAAGCAGTGTTTTACACCCCCGGAAAAATGTACCGGAGGCACCCAGAAATTCACCGGAAACGTCCCAGAAATATCCCGGAGGAACCCAGAAAAATTACTATTTCAGCCCCAAATTGCTAAAGGGACACCAGAACTGGATTAGGGGGAGATCAGTTTTCCTCCCAAAATTTGAATGAAAAATTTGGCGGGAAAGAAGTGTTTCGCGTCTGACAGTTAAGAATCGAGATTTTGGGCTATCCATGAAGAGATTAAAGCTATGATTTCTCTTGGGCTTGTTTCTTAGCCCTCATCAGGCGAGGAAAGGGTCTTGGAATGGATCCAAATTGTCTGGATAAGACGATCAAGAGCTAAACAGGGTATACGTGAATATTCTGGGAGATATTCTCGAGAATTTTTTCACAACAGGGACCGGGAATATCTCTGGTGATTGGTTCGGATATATGGAAGTTATTTGAGAATATATTCACTGCGACGTTGGATTCTATGTTTAGAATATATACAAGGAAATCTCGGTGATTCCTGTGAGAGTAAAGAGAAAATATTCTTGCATTCAACCGAGAGGATTCAGAGTTATGACGAGATATTTTCATCCCCTGTTGGCTATATAAAGAGGTTACGAGACTCAGAGAAGACGGTCGAGAGTTGGGAGGAGAGAAGGAACGCTGCAGATCGAGAACCATGATTTCTCTCTGCTGCTGCTGCTGCCATGGATGAAGATGAAGAACACGAAGAACGGACTCGCAGAAGTAGTCGTTTATCAACAGTGTCTAAGACGTACACGCGTGGGTCGTAGTTCTTCGTACAACAGCAGTTAACATTTATCGTTCTTTTTGTAACAGCTGAACAGCGCCTTTGCAACAGTTATTTCTGTTGCGATTTTTCTGTTCAATTGTTTTACTCATTTTTATCATTTGTAAACAACTTTTTGAGCAATAAATAATTATTTTGAGAGCATTTTTACTATGATGAGCTAAAACCCAACACTGGGACGACGGAGGAGGCCAAACTTCATACTTGGGGTAATTTCATTAATTCTTTTTAAGACTTTTGCATTAATTTAAAATTGAAATATGATTTGAATTAATTGGTTGTTATTTAATTTGATGATGTATGCTTGGCTTAGGTGTTTTGATACATCATGCTTAGGACTTACAACCAATGTTTTGAGAATCGACTTTGGCAAAATAAGAGTCCATATATGTTTTGAGCTATTATTGTTGAGAATAAATCATTAACCCTTATGTTATGAAGATTGGCCGAATCATTAGTCCCAGTACCTCTCTACCAATTTGTCAATATTTGTATATATATTTATTTTCTATAATCCTTCACAAGTCCGAGAGTTTGAACCTCATTACTACAACCACACAGAAAATATTTAATCAAAATGGCGCCGCCGACGCGGATTTGTGCTTAGGTAGAATTTTTAGGTTTATTATTTTATTTTTTTTTATTTGTTCCTTTTTACTTTGTCTTTTTGTCTTTAATTTACAGGTTCGAAGTGGAGCACTAAGGAATTGGAGAGGAAAAAGCTTAAAGCTTAAAGCGAAAAGAGAAGAAAAAAAAAGGACAATATTAGGATTTATTTTTTAATTTTTTTTTTAGAGTGTGTGAGGAAAACTGTAATTTTTATTTATTTATTTATTTATTTTGGACTTTGGACTTTAAACAATTGGACTTTATTTTTTTTAACCCTACGGAAGGGTATTATTATTAAAAAAAAAAATTATTATATAAACTGTGTGCAGGGAAGGACGACGATTACTATATCGTCTCGGCCCCTCGGGTTCGCACACGGCATAGGATTCGTGGCCCGAGTCGACGACAACGGTTCATCGCCCGTCTGGTACGGGAGGTAAGTCCAATCGAAACACCCGCGAATCTCCTGCAAGCGGGTTACTGTCTGCCTTAAGGTGATAATTGTTTGAGGACGAACCGAACTGTCTTTATTTTCCAAGTAAAGGGCAAGGCCTGGCCTAAACAAGATAAGGGTTCGGATTTCATCACCGTTCTCTTCTTGCCCGCCTTAGGAAAACGAAACCGAACGCGAACCTAAGCTTTAAAATTTGGAATAGAACGAGACCGATAGGGTAACGAGCTTAATAGGAAACTCGTTCGAAAAATATTGGTTTCTCTTTAAGCACACACCAAAGTTCATGATGGTTTCTGTGAGTTGAATGCGTGACTGCGCCGCCTTGTGATAGCGGTGAGGCCTTGGGTATCAAAGCTCCACTGAGCTTCCCTCGCCTCAATTCAACTTACTTTGACTCGGATTGATTCCAGAGGGGTTTGCTCAAACTGCAACGAATTCCCTTTCGAAAGATAAAAGCTGGTCTAGAAACAATCTAAGTGGAGCCATCATGCTTTTTGTTTGCTAGAAATCTTTAGGTTTGTTTTGGTGGAGTCGAGTCGGCCTTGTTTGTGATTGTGTAGAATTCCCTTGCAATTAAGAATGTCGAGCTGGTATGATAGAAGCCAATACAATGAATATCGACCCGAATTTGTATATGGACATCATCAGTTTCATTACCATGGTGGGAATAGTGGTTGGGAACGCCAAACTCTTCAAGGTTATGGTTCATACCATGGTGAGCCCAATCACTATCCTCACAACCATCAGTCATACGAGAAAAATTCTGCTAATTCCTCTTTACTTGAGTCGACACGTAAGTTAGCTGAGACAACACGTAAGTTCGCTGAAATGAATAACTTAGTTATGGACGAAAATAATGCAATGAGTGAACTTTCTTTACCTGATTTCCTAGATTACGTCAGGAATTCGTGTGAGTCGGCCCAAAAGCTTTTGTTAGAGACCCAGAATAGAACTTCTCTAAAAAATCTAAATTTCCAAAATAGTTCTTCCAATTTTACCCTTGATGTAAATAGTGAATATTTGCCTAATTTAGAGGACGAGGTTAGAATAAAATACACTACTTATTTAGATAAGGTTCAATCATTTTCGTACTATGATGATGAGGATAGCAGTAATGAAGAATCTGAAATATGTAGGCATAGTGATCAGGAGTCTAGTAATCCAATTGAGTTGTATAGTGATTATATTATTTCTAGTTCAAATCCAAATAATTTTTATGATTATTCACCTATTCAAAAGGATGTGGATTTGATTAGAGATACCACCGTTTTAGACGATGTAGTTCATGATCCTTTAGCCTGCAGTATGTTGGATAATCCATTATTTGATGTGCCTATCAGTGAATTGGAGGAGGTAACTATGATTAAAACCTTAGTTTATGAGCCTTTCTCTGATAATCCTTTATATGATTGTGATGATGGTTTAGAGGAAAGAGTTTACCCTGAGAATACTGTTTTAGAATCTAGCGATTTAGAAACACTAGTCTTAGAAGATGATAAACTCGTAGAAATGAGTGAGGATGAACCCAACTTAGAAGAATCTATTGACCATTTCCAGGAATATGATGACCTAGAAATTAGGGAAGTTGTGACTAGTCTTTCTAGAGACACAGAAAACTCTAAGTTTGGGGGTGATTATCATTCTCCGTGTGCTTTAACTCTTAGAAAGTACCCTCCTGTAGGACTTGACATTTGTGCCTCAACCATCTTACAAGATTATCTTCATACATGTTTTCCCGAACCTAATGATGTCCAGAAAGAAGCTCAGTTGTTAGAAACCCATCCTCTGGTTGATGTGGTTAACCCAGGCTATGATACCAAGATTGACTTTGTTTTCCCACCAAAAACTTTTCAACCAATTGTGGGAACTTTTGATTTTAAGATGTGTCGGTTATTAAGTTTTGAGACTAAACCTAATCACTTTAGGATATTAGGGTCGACACATTATCTTAAGAATGACCACCACTCTCCCTGTAGTCAATTATGTAAGTCATATCTGATTGACTTAGAGGATCCGCAATTATTTAGGTTATTACTTTGTGATTCCAAGTTCTTATTTGAGTTTTTCCAGACTCTAGGACCTAATAATTTGGATCCAACCTATGAGGAAATGCATCCGAGGAAAATATTTTATTTAGACCCTTTCATAGAACCTGAACCTGAACCACAATTAGATATAAATATCTTAATCAGGAAACTAGATAAGGGCATGTTATTCTTGTTCACTTTCTTGGGTTATTGTAGTTTCCTTTGGTCAGCTCTTTTTCGTTTTGAAGACCCACAGTTATTTCGACTGTTACTTTATGGTTCGAGTTGACTAATCCTTTCCTAAGTCTGGCTGAAGACTTTAAATTTAGCACTTCTTGGGAGGTAACCCAATATTCTTGCGACACGGTAATATCCTTCCTTATCTCTTTTGCTTCAAGTGGTAACAGTTTCTCCTTGTTCATGCTTTTAGTTTCATCTTTAGAACATTGAGGACAATGTTAGATTTAAGTTTGGGGGTATGGGAGAAACTTTTTAGTTGCATAATAAATAAACTCCAGAGCCTAAAAATTTACGCCTATTAAGGATAGCACTAACCAATCTAAGTGGATGGAAACATTTTTGTTTTAGGAGCTGAGGAACCAATCTGACTAGATGGAAACATCTATAGAGTCTATTCATAAAAGCACAGAGCTCAGGTGTTAGAATTAACATGATAGTTTCGCCATATCTCGTCGAGTCCTTTTCACTTTCTATTTTTAGTTTTCTTTTATTTCAAGTGATTTGGTGGGGCACACGATTCAAGTTGTTACCTTCGCTAGGGTGAAATAGAGTGACTGAGTTACCTTTTCCAAAAAAAAAAAAAAGACCAGACCAGTTAGACCAATCGGAATAAGTATTAACACTTGGATAGCAATATGCGTGTGTTCTCCCTGTTTCCGTCGCCTAAGCAAGCGTGGAATGCAGGACCCGTGGGAACTATCGTGTAATCTGCTGACAAGAAGCATGCGCTTGGATCAAAAAGATCTATTCATGCCGTTAAGTTAAAAAAAAAAAAAATGGTTATGTGTAGTCAACTGCTGGTTCCCTTGTATTTGCCAGTTTGTTGATCTAGATTTAAGTTATTGACCACTGGTTCCCTTGTATATGCCAGTGTGTTAATATTAGTCAGACCGGTATCTCAGTCATTTAGGTTAGGTTCATCTTGGCAGAGGCCTTCAGACAGATATGGGAAACACCGTTCACTTTTCAACCATCTACATTTTTCTTTTTCCATCTTCTTAATCTTTTCATGTGATTAGTCTGACTCCGAGTATGATGTCCATCGTGAAACTATCTTAGTAGAGCTCTGTCACTTATTTGAATTTTAGTATGCTTGAGTGCAAACTCGTGTACAGCAATTGGAATTTCGCATCAGGGTTCTTCCTCTTAGAGTCAATAATTGTATGCCAACCAAGGAGGTTCTTTAGTGCTTTCCAAGGTTCTGCGTAGATAGTTAAGGTCTGGAGTATTGGTTTTTGTGGGTACACCTCTGATAAACCCACCCGAGATTAACTCGGTCACTTTTCAAGAATAATTTTTGCTCGAGGACTAGCAAATAATAAGTTTGGGGGTATTTGATAGACACATTTTTGTGTCTAATATGTCTCAATTGTATGCATTGTTAGTGCTCGATTTTATATTTATTGTGTGATTTTATGTCTTTGTAGGTATTTTTAGAGAAATAAGCCCTTGCGGCGAAATGGGCTCAAAAAGCAGTGTTTTACACCCCCGGAAAAATGTACCGGATGCACCCAGAAATTCACCGGAAACGTCCCAGAAATATCCCGGAGGAACCCAGAAAAATTACTATTTCAGCCCCAAATTGCTAAAGGGACACCAGAACTGGATTAGGGGGAGATCTGTTTTCCTCCCAAAATTTGAATGAAAAATTTGGCGGGAAAGAAGTGTTTCACGTCTGACAGTTAAGAATCGAGATTTTGGGCTATCCATGAAGAGATTAAAGCTATGATTTCTCTTGGGCTTGTTTCTTAGCCCTCATCAGGCGAGGAAAGGGTCTTGGAATGGATCCAAATTGTCTGGATAAGACGATCAAGAGCTAAACAGGGTATACGTGAATATTCTGGGAGATATTCTCGAGAATTTGTTCACAACAGGGACCGGGAATATCTCTGGTGATTGGTTCGGATATATGGAAGTTATTTGAGAATATATTCACTGCGACGTTGGATTCTATGTTTTGAATATATACAAGGAAATCTCGGTGATTCCTGTGAGAGTAAAGAGAAAATATTCTTGCATTCAACCGAGAGGATTCAGAGTTATGACAAGATATTTTCATCCCCTATTGGCTATATAAAGAGGTTACGAGACTCAGAGAAGACGGTCGAGAGTTGGGAGGAGAGAAGGAACGCTGCAGATCGAGAACCATGATTTCTCTCTGCTGCTGCTGCTGCTGCCATGGATGAAGATGAAGAACACGAAGAACGGACTCGCAGAAGCAGTCGTTTATCAACAGTGTCTAAGACGTACACGCGTGGGTCGTAGTTCTTCGTACAACAGCAGTTAACATTTATCGTTCTTTTTGTAACAGCTGAACAGCGCCTTTGCAACAGTTATTTCTGTTGCGATTTTTCTGTTCAATTGTTTTACTCATTTTTATCATTTGTAAACAACTTTTTGAGCAATAAATAATTATTTTGAGAGCATTTTTACTATGATGAGCTAAAACCCAACACTGGGACGACGGAGGAGGCCAAACTTCATACTTGGGGTAATTTCATTAATTCTTTTTAAGACTTTTGCATTAATTTAAAATTGAAATATGATTTGAATTAATTGGTTGTTATTTAATTTGATGATGTATGCTTGACTTAGGTGTTTTGATACATCATGCTTAGGACTTACAACCAATGTTTTGAGAATCGACTTTGGCAAAATAAGAGTCCATATATGTTTTGAGCTATTATTGTTGAGAATAAATCATTAACCCTTATGTTATGAAGATTGGCCGAATCATTAGTCCCAGTACCTCTATACCAATTTGTCAATATTTATATATATATTTATTTTCTATAATCCTTCACAAGTCCGAGAGTTTGAACCTCATTACTACAACCACACAGAAAATATTTAATCAGTTATTTCTATTTCCACATTATATTTTTTTATATAATTGAAATAATACAGGTTATGCGTTTGAATCGATCAATTGGAAATCCGACCTTTGGTTGTTGATTGATATTGATTGATCCTTAGATATTGGTCTTTGGTACCATCCAAGTTATTCCTTGTGTTTGATTAATGACTCGCTAATTTCTATTAGCTTGAGTAAAATCAAAATAAGAGAGATATTAACTCCTCGATATACTTTAATCTAGATTGAGTCTGTCTGTCTACTTGATTCTCTATTAAAGTATATTGGAGTTGGTCCATACAGATTGCTAAGAGAAATATTGGGTGGTGTTGTTAGACCCCCACTTTTTCAATTGGTATTAGAGCAGGCAAACACCATAAACCTAATAAGTTTGTGTTTGTCCGTTCCTTATAAATTGTCTTATGGGAAATTTCTTTGGAAAACTTTCTCTTGGCATCTGTAACGCACGCCGGAAATCCTTAAAGATTGTTCAAAGATTATCATGGATAAAACCTCTTGGTTCTCATGATAATCTTACTTCATCTAAAAGGGGAGATTTAGATGTTAAGAATCAATCAGAAGGAAAATATAAAAAGAATGATAGATTGTAAAAACGCTCAATACGCTCAAGGATATGGAACCTCACTAGATTAACTCTTCATCTCGTTGAGGAATACTATCATAGTGGATCAATTGATAAAGATCTGTTCAAAGCATTCGAAGGCGTTTTTAAAATCTTAGAAAAACTTAAATCTGTTAAGTCTAAGAATCATTCTGAAAAGGGTTATGTATGTGCTAAATATGTTAATATTGTGCAGCCCAGAAATCGGAGGTATCATTCTTCTATCCAGAACAAACGAAGGATACAAAGCTCTAACTGCTCTGACTATCATCATTACTTTGATTATACTACAGGGACTGTTCACACATATCAACCAGAAATGTCGCATGAGAATTCCTCTGCACATTTTGCCTCTTGGTAACAAGGCTGGCATTTCCCCATTTGTATAAATCTTGGAATGGGGCAAGAAATGGTTTGAGTTGTGTACAATTTTGTTATCCGTTGTTTGAATATAAATTTTAGCTTTCTATTGCATCTGTTGTCGTTCACATGTGTGTTGTTGCGGAATGCATAACCTTTAATGTGCAAATGGCTAAGAAAATCCCATCTTTCTTATGTGGGTCGCGGTTCATAAACGGGTCCAAGCCCATGTGGTCTTATAAAGAAGAAGTTCGCGCACCCTAGTATTCTTCTTTACCCGTCGGCGTACGTGAACCTAGTCTTTTGTGTATTTCCTCCATTGAAGCCTCCTTGGAGAAATTGAAAGAAAGGGTGTTCAAATCTCACTCCAAGTTTCATTCTAGAAAAGAGGTTGGATTTCTCTAGCGGGCAAAAATCAAGCTTGGAAATATCTATGATGGTCTTGGTCAATGGTTTGATTCTCTTACAAGGATTTTTTATGCCAATATTCATGATGTTGATTACAACAATATGGAATTCAAATCCATGATTGGTAGAGAAAGGTTTCTTGTTGATAGAGAATTAATTTCAAGGATTACCAAAATCCCGTTGGGGAACATACGGCTCCCTAGACCATGTGATGAACGTCCATCTTGTGATGATATCTCGGTTGGGATGTGTGGCAAGAAGGTCGTTTGGAGTCAAGGAAAGTTCCCTACTAATGATCTTAGTATTGCTTTGATGGCTTTTGGAAAACTTGGTATTCCCAATCTTTGTCCCTCCACAATTGAAAATTCTTGGTGGAGTCATGAGTTTGCAGAATTGGTTTATTTCCTTGAAACGGGTATTCCTAGTCTCGATATTTGTGGTTTTATTATCTCTCAAATGATTTTGATGACTTCACCCTTCAAGAGTTGGGATATCCATGCTTGATAAGTCAAATTTTCCATGAACGTGGGATTGATTCAATTGGAAACTCTCTTGGGGTTCCCAAACCATTTCGTCCGTATACCTTCAGGCGCATAAGGGAAAATGCCTGCAAGCGTCAAAGAATCGCTTCTCTTGATTTCAGTGACCCTACCACCGTGAGCCTTCTTCAAAAAATTCATAAAGGTGTGTGTAAGGTTGATTTAAGAGTTAAATGTGTTCAAGAACAATTGTCCTTGGTTGCAGCGAAGTTTACCGAGCTCAAGGAAGATTTGAACGCAATTCAAGCATCTTGGAGTATCTCTGAGGAGGAAGAAGATGAGTAATTCGTGTTCTTATTGTTTCCTAGAATGTATTCTTTTTGGCTTAGTAGTAAGAATAACTAGTGCTTGAATAGCAATGATTGTGACTACACATAGCTATTATTTTTCATCTTCTTGTTCTTTTTTAGGTTTATTGGTTAAAATTCTAAAAATATTTGGAGGATGATGTTTATGCCGTATTAATCTTTATGATTTTTTACAACTTTTTATGGGATATGTATGTTTACGTCTGTGAACTTGAATGTCCCATATTTTGTCAAAAGTAAAGTTGTTCATGAGTTGGTATTCACGTACTGGTAAAAGAATGAAGAGACTTTTGACAAATACAAAAGTTAAGCCTATATTGTCAATTATTTGATGGAAGATAGGTTAAAATCTTTTGTTTTCAAGGATTATGTCTATTAATATCGTTATGCAAATAGTGATTGAAGATAGAATGAATCCTTAAGTATTCAGCAGTATTGATCATCCCTGATCCATATTTTATGTATTACTGTGAGGCTCCGTAATGCATCTTATGTTGAGCACGATACAACGAAGTTGATTATATTTTTGATTAGCTTTGTTGGTTGTTCCGTAAGGTACTTTATGTTGAGCATTTTTGAACTAAATTAATCATCTTGTTTGATTATTTAGTTATTGCTCCATAAGTCTTTTTATGTTGAGCAAAACAATTGACAATTGAATTGATTACTTTTGGATTAGTTCGGTTGTGTATTACAATTAGATTAATTATGGGTTCTCTTGTAATTAATCTAGTTGAGTATCTTCATACTCCGTAAGATTCCTCTTATGTTGAGTATATGTACGACTATCCTATTCATTTTCTAATGGTTATGTTTGTCGTATGCTCCGTAAGTTCTCTTATGTCGAGCATAATCAATTAAGTTGATCACTTTTTGTGTTTGATTTGACTGCGTATTCCGATTAAATTAATCATGGGTTTACTTGTGATTAATTTGATTAAGTTTTTCAATATTGGAAATCATTCTCATGGTTTTCGGTGTCCATTAAAATCCTTCTTTTCTTTTGAAATTAAAGTCGCTCTTGTTGTTCTTTCGGGAATGACATCAAATGGGGGAGAGTTCTTTTGAACTTTTGCTTAATGGTAATATCTTGAGGGGAGTGCGGCTGTGGAATATTAGAGGGGTTATCTTATATCTTTAAACTCCTTGATGAATGATATTAGTTTCGGCTATATGATTGCATCTAAATTAGATGGTATGTATTTTCTTTTAGTCATGAAATGTCTCTTACGGAAATTTCATTATGATCCCGTTCTTGTACCTTTGCCAATTTTATTAACAAAAAGGGGGAGAATTAATATGTAGTTCACACTACAAATACATATGGTTTTCGGATCATTATGTAAGGGGGAGTGGTTTCCATGTGAGATGGAGTATTGACTAAGGGGGAGGGATACATATCACCATAGTATTATTGTTGAAGTTGTAATACAATTAAACTTTGACAGTGTATAATAATACTATGACATTGTATAACAATGATCGAGACCGATGCTTTCTCATTGTTATAGCTACGGATCTTCAACAACGGTGATACTAAACTTACAACCTTTGGGATCATTGGAGTACTTGGAAATGACGAAGATTTCGAGGAATGTTGAAGATTAGACATGTGGAATAGGAGCTACTAAAGTTTCTTTATCTTTTTTGTATTCCATATCTATTGATAGTTTTGTCACTAAAATTGACAAAGGGGGGGATTGTTAGAGCATTGCTCGGTCGAACTCGCATGTGTTGCTATCTCAAGCATGTTTGTCAATGTTAGTGATCAAAACTATAAGTCTTGATTTCTAGTCTATTATAGCTAAGTCTCGGACTGGGATAGAAAGTGTAGTTGAGCTCAAGTACTTCATGACGATTCATCATACAAGAAGAAGAACTACTCAAGGAACCGGTGGAACTTCTCGACAAAAAGGTATGTGAAGACTTGAACTTATCTGTCACTCAAAAGTCTATCTACTCTATCTCATACTCTCTGAGACAAGAAGTCGTATGCTATATATATATATAATGGATTATACACATTTGGTATTTCGATCCGAGTGTACCTCGCCTATCTATATCTCGAAATATGTGTTGGTAAGCGTTTCGCTTTGATCAAGTTTATCTTTACCTAGTGACGAAAGTCATGATATGTTTCAATCACTTTGAAAATTGCTTTGACGAGGAAGGGTTTGTGAATAACAACTATATAACGTCCTCTAAGAATGTTTAAATAATTGAAATGAGAGTTTAGATTACATAACCAATGGTGGACATAAACATTGTTGTGGAAACACATTTATTTATAAGTCCTATTCCTTGAACCAAAGTTTGCGAACTTTGTTGATCAAGAGAAACCGGAGAATGGCGTGAGCCAAGTCCGCGAACTCAGTCCGCGAACTGCCGAACTTCTCATCCCGAGAAATTCTACTGGAGTTGACAAACTAGACTAGTCCGCGAACCGGTGAAAGTCTTTGCTGAGATTTTCTGCTGGAGTTTGTAAACTCTACCGGTTGCTTAAGTCCGCGAACCTAGTCTGCGAACTTGAGAAAGGTTATATATCTGAAGATGATTTCTGAACTTAAACTTATAAAGACTAAGGAATGCAGTATGCAAACCGTGGATATAAAGTTCATGAACCGATTCGAGTGAATCAAATCATCTTTGCTTCAATTGTGTCTTGTGTAGTACATGATATTTCCTTGCAATTGAACAACTCTCTAACTAGTTCATTTGAGTCATTTGAACTAGTTATGGTGAAGAAGAACATGGTTGATATGAGATGCTCATATGGCTAACCTTTTGGTTGACTATTATTGAACCAACAAGTGCATACGTTTGGGTACGGTTAACAAACCTATGAACGTACATTGTCAAGTGTGTGTAACAAGCTAAGTTTTCGATCTAATGGTTGAGAAATATTAGCGTGAATCTAAATCAGGTTTTCATCTAACGGTAGATATTGTTTGCTTTGTGACCAAGGCAAAACCCTGATTTGAAAGACTATATAAAGGAGACATCTAGTATTGTGCAAAACTAATCCCCACACCTTACGTGTGATACTAGTTTGCATACTAGAGTCGATTCTCCTTTAAACTTTGGTTTTCTTCTTCTAAAATCAGGTTAACGACTTAAAGACTTCATTGGGATTGTGAAGTCAGACCGATACTACTTTTATCGTAGTTGTGTGATCTGATCTTGCATCTTCTATCGTACGAGTACAATCAGATTGATTGGATTGAGGTTGATATCTCCGATAGGCAAGATATAAAAAGTAATCACAAACTTCTTCATCTCATCGTTTGTGATTCCACAACATCTTGTTTCGCTACCATACAATTAAGATTGTTGTGAGGTGATTGATTAATCTAGGATGTTCTTCGGGAATATAAGACTGGATTATCAATTGGTTCCTGTTCATCTTGATTATTATCAAAAGACGGAACAAAACCTTTAGGGTTTATCTTTGGGAGACAGATTGATCCTTTGCTAGACTTGTCTGTGTGAGACAAATTTGTTTATTGTTAAAGCCTGCGATTTTGGGTCGTAGAAACTCTTAGTTGTGGGTGAGATCAACTAAGAAAATCAAGTGCGCAATATCCTGCTGTGATCAGAGGCGCAGGAGCATAACTGTACCTTGGATCAGTGAGAGATTGATTGGGGTTCAACTACAGTCCAGTCCGAAGTTAGCTTGGAGTAGGCTAGTGTTTGTAGCGGCTTAATACAGTGTGTGTTCAATCTGGACTAGGTACCGGGGGTTTTCTGCATTTGCGGTTTCCTCGTTAACAAAATTTCTGGTGTCTGGGTTATTTCTATTTCCGCATTATATTTGTTTATATAATTGAAATAATACAGGTTGTGCGTTTGAATCGATCAATTGGAAATCCGACCTTTGGTTGTTGATTGATCGTTGGATATTGGTCTTTGGTACCATCCAAGTTATTCCTTGTGCTTGATTAATGACTCGCTAATTTCTATTATCTTGAGTAAATCAAAATAAGAGAGATAGTAACTCCTCGATATACTTTAATCTAGATTGAGTCTGACTGTATAGTTGATTCTCTATTAATGTATATTGGAGTTAGTCCATACAGATTGCTAAGAGAAATATTGGGTTGTGTTGTTACACCAACGCTTTTTCAATAGATAAATTATTAGCAAACAAAATTAAACCAACCTTAGAAAATATTATATCTCCCTTTCAATCTGCTTTTCTACCGTCTAGGAAAATCTCAGACAACATCATTGTGGCTCATGAGATCATGCATTCTTTCAAAAAGAAAAAAGTTAAAACTGGAGGTCTAGGAATCAAAATAGATATGTCCAAATCCTTTGATAGGGTTAATTGGAATTTTCTTTTAAATGCTTTAAAAACCTTTGGTTTCAATGATGAGGTATGTAAACTAATAGAACAATGCATTTCAACTACTTCTATTGTCGTGCTGTTAAATGGTAGTCCTGGAGAAATCTTTAAACCTTCTAGAGGATTACGGCAGGGTGAATCTCTTTCCCCTTATCTTTTTATTATTTGCATGGAAATCTTCTCTAGACTTTTACTTAAACATGAACAGAATAAAATCCTTCATGGAGTTAAAATAACTCCTAAAAGTGAGCCATTATCCCATTTGTTTTTTGCTGATGATTGCCTTCTTTTTGTGAAAGCTGACTTAGTGGAATGTAGAAATCTTCTAGACACAATAGAAACTTTTATTAAGGTCTCTGGACAAGTTATCAACTTTGGGAAATCAGGAGTTTTCTTTAGCAAGAAAGTTGAACCTAAACATCAAAAGATTATATCCAAGTTACTAAAAATAAAACATATCAATCTAAAAGTCCCTTATTTAGGATCTCCTCTGTTTATGGAGAAATCAAAAATAAAGACCTTTACTCTTATACTGGAAAGAATGGAATCTAAATCCAAAGGATGGAAAAGCCTTGTACTGGCTCAACCTTGTAGATCTGTCCTAAATTAAGCTGTCCTTTCTAGTATTCCATCTTACTTAATGGGATGCTTTGTACTACCAAAAACAATAACTAGTAAAATAAATGCCATACAGAGAGACTTTTGGTGGGGAAAAGAGGCTGGAGGAAAAGATTTCTATCATAAAGCTTCGCCAAATCTTTGTAAACCTATTCTTAAGGGAGGCCTTAGCTTTAGAGATGCTAGGAAATTTAATCTTGCTATGATAGCCAAAGTAGCTTGGAGATTGTTAAAAGAACCTAATGCTTTATGGGTCAAAACTCTTGGTCCAAAATATTTCAGAAATAAATCCCCTCTTAGGACTAAAGTTAATTTTAGAAGTTCTTGGACTTGGAAATGTATAAAACAAGGACTAGATTTAGTGCAAAAATATAGTATATGGGAAGTAGGAAATGGTCAAGATATCAATATTTGGGAAGATAACTGGATTCCTGGATTAAACCAAACCTTACTGCACCTCAAAAACTCTGGTAACAACAACCTTGTCAGAGTATCTGATCTAATTGACCCTAAAACTGCTACTTGGAAATCTGCTCTTCTTAGTTTTACATTCCCTAGTAACATTGCCAACAAAATAAAGAAAATACACCTCTTTAGAAAACCTAATCATATTCTCAGGAAAGACCAATTACGTTGGACTCTAACTAGATCAGGAGATTTTACTGTTAAGTCGATGTATGAAAGGCTAAATGAAAGTGGTTTGGATATAACTAGTCTATCTTTACCTGAATCCTTCTAGAAATCTCTTTGGAGACTTAATATTTCTGAAAGAATTAAACTCTTTTTATGGAAATGCTTACAAGATGCCCTGCCTACTAATGCTAAACTTTACGGTAAAGTTAAAGATGTTTCTCTTCTTTGTACTATGTGTAAGAATGAAATTGAAACTACAGAACACCTTATGTTTCATTGTCGTTATGCTACTTCTATTTGGAACTCTGCCCCCAACCCCGTATCTTTGAATATAGATCATTCCAATACAATTTTAGGTCTTTGTAAAACTTGGATGAAAAACCCTAGGAAAGATATTTCTTTAGAAATTTTACTCACAAAAATGTGGTTCATTTGGAAGGAAAGATGTGACAGAATCTTTGAAGCTAAAAGTAAGGATAGTACTGTTTTAAGCTTGGAAATACTTAGACATATTGAGTTCTCGTCCACAAAAAAAAGCAATATCTCTAGAACTAAGCAGAAAAGAGGAACAATTTTAAATGGAAAGCACCAAGTCTTGGAAACTTAAAATTTAATGTTGATGCTACTTGGATTTTTGAATCTTTACCATCTACTTATGCTTTTATTTTGAGAAATGAATTAGGAAACTGTGAAGGAGGAAAGGTAGGACTTGCAGCAGGTCTCGACCCACAAGAAGCAGAAGCTATAAGAGTCTGGCAAACGGCAGTTTGGGCCAACGAGAAGCAGATAAAGAATTTCAGTATTGAGGGGGATTGTGAAAGTCTTTTTAACTACATCAATGGTCAGAATGCAGATGTATCTTGGAGAGCTAAAGCTATATGCAAGAAGCCCACAGATTAGCTCATCTTTGCAACAACTTTTTGGGTTTTGTCTTTGTTCCTAGATTAGGAAATCAAGTGGCTGATAACATAGCCAAATTTGCTAAAAATGTAAGCAACTCTTTCGAATGGGAAAAGATCCCACCAATTTGTACTAGAAAACAACTCGTAGTAGATAAATCTAATATTGGAAGCTCCACAAATCCCATATTAGATGGATCTACTTATTTTGTAGCCTTGATTCTTCCTGAGTCCTAGTTTTTTTAATGCAATGTCTTATTTACCAAAAAAAGAAAAAAAAAATTTAATAAAGTTTGGCCGATATTATTGACGGGCATTTCAATAGTTTTTGACCTGAGTATATAACTAGGAGGTGGCAGCTGGTTGGTGTCAATCATTCAAAAAAAGTAGTTACTGTCATTTGTATTCCGATCGATCAATCAATCAATCCCATGATTCTCGTATCACTTATGTTTGAAGAAAGGCCTATTATTATTGAACTACCTCACCAGCTACTAATCCAAGGCTGTGGTACTCGCCATTTGAGATTCTGAAGTAAAACCTCGATAAATTTATGTGGAGTCTATAGATATCGTCTTTGCGCCGAATTTAGGCAAACCCTATAAAATGCTTTACGCGATGATAGTTGACCAGGATATAGTAGCAAATTACTAGTCGAACAAGCTTGTCATATACATAGTTCAAAATTAAACTAGCCGAAATTTGAGAACCCACCTTTTTGTTCATGCATTTTATTGCCTAACGTTGTAACTTCTCTCCAATTAACTTCCAATCTGGTAGGTAGGCTCAAATTGTTAAACCAAAAATGTTAGTATATTCTATACCCAAAAGATGCATATTAAATCTCGATCATTAAACAGTGAATCACAATAATTCTAATACAGCATAGTTATATTTTATTTGTTTCTCATTCTGGTTTAATTTTTATTTTGATTTTCGTCAGATCTTTTGACCTCTTTCTTGTTTCTTCCAAATCTCGTACCTAACGAACGAGATATCTTTGCCAGCAGCCAGCCCTGCTCATCTCTGTAGGCTGTAACGTACACCTACTTCACTTATTATTATTATTAAGGTTGACGGATGACGACTCCACATTCCCATAACATTTTCTTTTCTTTCTTCTGGTGTTCGCCAAACGAAGCATATACTGGCCCAAATCTGTTTGTTATGGACTGAGTAGACTTTGACACTTCAGCCTTTGGGCTTTAGCGATTCTTTTTCAGCCCGGGGAATTAGTCTAGAACTATTTTTTGGGCAATACCCAAAAATTCTTCAATTTTTTGGATGGATATTAGAAGTAATAATGAGTCAACCCTTATCTAAGTTTCTTTTTAACACCAAACTTGCCCTTGGTAATTAAATTAGTTAGTGTAATGATTAATGGGGTAGGATCTGTTGACATGGTTATAATGACATAATCTTAACATTTAGCGCCATTTTTTCTACCAAACCCAACCGGAAATGAATTTGAAGCTAATTTTTTGATGACATGTTCTCCTTATAAGTCTCTAAACTCCCACCAAAAATGAAAGCATTCCGAGATGTATAAGGCCACCATCTACCATTTTGAATATCAACCGTCGAAGATTAACGGTTGAAATTAAAATTTGTGGATGGTGAAGTTTCGTATTTCGGAACACTCTCATTTTTAGTAGGAATGTATAGTTTTGTATGAGGAACATGTCACCAAAATATTAGCTTTAGATACATTGCCGCTTGGGTTTGGTAGAAAAAATGATAACCATGTCAATCGATTATGTCATTATAACCATGTGAACGGATCCTTCCCCATGATTAATTAGTATTAGTGTAACAATTAATTAGTGTTAGTTGGGTGTTTTTAAAAGAATAATTTTTGAGAAAAGGGTTTTCCTTTTTTTTTTTAAGATGGTTGATTTTGAAATGAGGGTTTTGGGTACTTAGGTATACTTCAAATTTAATTAATGTTGCTTGAATTGGCAAAAACTTTCGAAAACTTGAAAAATTTATAAACTGATTTCGACCATAGAAATAAAGTTCGGCTACTACATCTGAAGAACAGGTAGCCGAACTCATCTGCAAGTACAGTTCGGCTAATGGTTCTGAAGACACAGGTAGCCGAACTCAGCTTTAATGGAGTTTTTGCTTTCAGAAAAAAGTTCGGCTAGGAAAAAAAATTGCGACGTGACTGAACTAAAAATTCGGCTGGGAAAAAAAAATCGACGTAGCCGAACTCAATATATAGGTTTTCAGAGAAAAGTACGGTTAGGAGAAAAAAATTGCAACGTAACCGAACTAAAAGTTCGACTAGGAAAAAAAGTTGCGAAAGTAACTGAACTAAAAGTTCGGTTGGGAAATAAAAATTGCGAGGTAACCGAACTTTTCTCTGAAAGAAAAAACTCCATTAAAGCTGAGTTTGGCTAGTTCGACAAACTGTTTCATATAATTCCTAGCCGAACTTCTCTCTGCAACTTCCATTTTCAACTCATTTTGATGCTTACTACAAATTTTTTCAACCAAGTAATGGGTTTGTGGAATTTTCTTTGAATCGAGACGATGAAGCGGAAAGAAGAGAAGAAAATGAACCCTCTAATAGTAACGAATTTGTGAAAAATTAAAAGTAATGGATTTATTATAGTTTTGTTTTGTTAATGATTTATATATATATATTTATTAGATTAGTTTTAATTTTAATTAGATTAAGGATAGGTTATTCATTTCCACAATTTAGGACACCCCTTATAAGTATAGGGTAGACATTCCTATCACAAAGTAGTCCCCCTCCATTTTTGAGTAGTCCCCAAAAAATCGTTCTTAGGCTAAGTCCTAACTTTTTTATTTTTTTCTTATCCTCACGCCCAAAATGTTGTGCAGTTTCTGTTGCACTCATAGTTAGAAACTATGAAAAAAGAGTAAGAAAATACAAGTACGCTTAATATTTCTACTTGCATAACAAGCGTTCTTGGATTTTTTTTCTCTTCTTATTAAAGCGCATTCTATTTTTCATGAGTATAATTGGAAAGCAAACTAGAATATTACATATCTGAAATATCCTATCTGGAATTTCATGTTTTATCTCGTTGGAAAGTTTTAAAGAAACCTACACAACGAGTACAAACAACAATACCAAATTTAGTTTTTTTTTTACAAGAAAGTGGGAGGTGATTATTCCTTTAAAGCATTAATGGATATATAACAATTATGTAGCTACCACAAAGGATGTATAACACATTAAACAAACACCACAAAGATGCATAATTCCTTATTCATCCATGTTTCAGTTCATGCATGCACTAATTTGGTTATGAAACCACTAAAATGATGTCTATGGTTAGAAATAACATTCCAATTAAAAAAGGATCAAAACGAATTATGCAGTCATTTTCACGATTGCGTAACAGGTTATGAATCCATTTTTTTAGCTAAATAACATGTTGTTATTTCTTGATTGATGTTAGTGTTTACAAAAAAAGTTATGCAGCCATTTTTTCGGATGTATAACAGATTATGCACCCATTTTCTTAGATGCATAAAGGATCATGCAGCAATTTTTTATTTCAGTGCTACCAAAAACTGGTTACATAACACATTTTGCAGTCATTTCCTCGACTGCATTACTTGTTGTGCATACATTTTTACAAGTGCACAACAGGTTATGCAGCTGTTTTTTGGTTGATTTCAATGCTAATAAAAGCACTTGCTGCATAATGCGTTATGAAACTATTTTCTCAGATTTATTACAGATTATCCATCTATTTTCGTAGTTGCAAACTGGTTATGCAGCCATTTTTCTATTTCAATATTAACAAAAAAGTGGTTGTAGAATTATTTGTGCAACCATTTTTCAACATCGTGTAGTTGCATAACAGATTATGCAGCCAACTACTATAAAAGAAAAAATTCAAATGCAGTAATATTGGACACTATAGAACAATTATGAGGAATTGTTTGTGGCATGATAATGTGGGAAGAAGGAAAATACATCTTGTGAAATGGGATGCTATTTGTAGAAAAAAAGAAACATGGGGGTCTTGGAGTGAAAAACTTAAAAAAAAAAATGAATCAAGCTTTACTTTGTAAATGGTCTTGGAGGTTTGATAAAAAAGAAGATGATATGTGGAGGAAAATTGTAGCTGAAAAATATGGTACTGGAGATGTTCAACGGATGGCAAAGGTTCCTAATTGCTCTTATGGTAGTTCAGTATGGAGGGCTATTATAAATCATAACTCTTTCTTTCTTAAGCATGTGAGATTTAAAGTTCATTCTAGTTCTTTAGTCAGATTTTGGGAAGATAATTGGCTATATGACACTCCTTTTAAAGACTGTTATCCTCATCTTTACAATGTTTCTAGATCAAAGAATCACGAAGTGGCTGAAATGGGTGTGACTGAAGCAAATGGTGTTGTTTGGAATCTTAGATCTCCAAGAAGATTGTTTGGTGTTGCTGCAATTGAACATGCTATTCTTGTCTCTGATTTGGCTTCTTTCACTTTCACTCCTGATCTTGAGGATGAATTGCAGTGGAATCTCTGTGCAAGTAAGGTTTACTCTGTCAAATCTTTATATGATTTCCTTAGTGTTATTGATGCAGACACAGCAGAGAAACCAGTTTTTTCTTTTATCTGGAAGCAGAAGTATCCACCAAATATTGGTTTTTTCTTGTGGACAATTTCACATGGAAGATTACCTACTAGAGACTCTTTAAGAAGAAAAGGAATGGATGTTCCAGATGACTGTCTCTTTTGCAATGAACCTGAAACAACTGCACATGTTTTACTGCACTGCACTTTTGCAAAAAAAAAAACTAGAGCAAAGTTCTGGAGAAATTAAACTGGTTCTTTGCATTTCTTGAGCAACCTGCAGATGCCGTGCACTCCTGGCATCTGAACCAATCTTCAAAGGCTTTGACTTATTTATGGAATTTAATCCCTGCTGCAGTTCTTTGGTGCATATGGCAAGAACGAAATGCAAGAGTCTTTACTGATAAGGTCTGCAATGAGGTAGCTGTGACAAATAAAGTTATTTACTGTCTCTGTACTTGGTCCTCAGTTATCAAAGAGTTTGAGCACTTATCCTCAACTGATGTCATAGAAAACTGGCACAATTCTTTCTTTGAGTCTTACTAGTTCTTAGCTTTGCTTTTTGGTTGTTATGTAGCCTGTTTCTGTTTTTTCTCTTTTCTTAAGGCATAGCCTGTCCGTGGGCTTTGCTTTTTTCTTAAAGCTCTTGTTCTTGGCTTAGGATGGTATAAATTTTTTATACCCTCTCTTTTTGATCAACACATCCTTTCTTTATCGATCAAAAAAAATATTGGACACTATAAACACAAAAATGCAAACTTGCAAAATTCCACAAGTATAATGAACAAAAAGTCATGCAATTTCAATATGAAACATACAACTACTTGTTCATTGTCAACCCAATAATAAATCAAATGGAAATTCTTTTTTTGTCATTTTAGCTGCAAAATAGCTAGCATTTTTTCTAATTTGCGAATATCATTTATGTCGCATGCATTATTCGGAAATACATTCACAACCATCCAGATTCACCAAGGAAGAAAATACGAAATGGATGGGGAGTACTAAAGGTGTGCTCGTGTTGATGCTGCTAAGTTTGGTTGCTGCAGTTTCTTTTACTCTCATGATTTAAAATACCTTTATATCCTCTCTTTTTTGATCAACAAACTCTTCTTTGGGGATAAAAAAAAAAAAAAACCTCCCACATCACTACCATTACCGACTAAACAATATGGAATTTATGGTCCTCACATTGAATTTTTATGAGATTATATATGAGCTCGCTTGTGGGTTCTTTTGGCATCTCTAAGCTACACATCTCTTCTGCGAGATCAGGAGGATGCGAAGAAGTTCTATATTACTGCTTATCATTACATCACCTAAAACAACTTTCAAATGGTTGTATGTATCCTCTTGTCTGCTCGTCTTATATAGAGGTTCCCTAATTACAAACCCACAGACGAAAATCAAAAGAAAATAAATATCATAAATTAACTAATGTAGGAAGAGTGGAAAATGTGTAACATATGGTACAATACCGGCTAGAACTGAAAATTTCAGTCAAGTAATCTTGTATATCCCCATACTAATTTGATAATCATTTATAAACAAAATTCTGAAAACTAATACATAACAACTTCTAAATTAAATATTAGAGTAGTAAATGTTATGATTATAATTATATTTAACGACATTGATAAATAAATAGAATATGCAGAGAAGGGGAGGTAATAAAAGGCTCTTAAAAAGATAGAGGCAGTTGATCAGGAAGAAGAGAGGATCTTTATAGATAAGAATGGTTATGATTCTGTTCAATTTTTAATCCACCAAATTTAAACCTAAAGTGAAAATCAAAAACACGGTAAAAATAAAGAACTCTTGGCAGATTAGTAAAAAAACAAAACCAAGAATAATCAACAAAAACGAAATAAAAATTGAAGCCAGACAACACCTTTGAGTTTGTAGAGCTCTTTTTCTATGTGAAATATCATATTCTTCAAAACCCTAAAAAATCAACAAAAGCAAAGATCTAAAACATAAAAGAGAAAAATTGAAATCGAACTATACCTAGAAGCGGAAATTCGAAGATGAAATCTAAAGAGAATCTCACTAACAAAAATAAATCAACAGCTTCTCTATCGCCTCTCTGTGTTTCCTGAAGAAAACGAAGAACATGAAAAATAAAGAAATAAAAGTCGGGAAGGTCAAATTGGGATTAAAGAAAAAACGAAAACAGAACTTCGTTAAATAAGGGTCTGGAATTTTTTTTTTGGAAAATCAGATGTACGCATGAACTTTTCGCTCGTTGATTTTGACAGAAAAATGGACTTAACTGTAGTTTTCATTTTTTAGAAAGCTATTTTGATGGTTTCTCCATGAATGATTTCTTTTGGTGATTCTTTCTTCTTGTCAAAAATTATTTTTTCTTCTTTTTGAACGAAAGAATAGAGGAAAATTTTATTACAGAGAAAAAAACAAATTACAAACTACTCCCTCTGTCCCTAATTATTTGAGTCATTTGTAGTTTGCATAATTATTAAGGCAAGGAAAGAAGAGGAGTATGTTTAAGTATTTTTTACAAGTATTCCCTTATGGATAATAACTTGTAAAACTTCGAAATGATTTATTTCTTAAACTATACCGCGGTTTTTTGTAAACTTTATACGTTGAAAATCATTTTAAAACACCTACGTAACGAATATAAACATGACTATCAAATTATATATATTTCTTATAGTAGCAATAATCAATTAAAATGGTAGTTTTAGAAATACTCATTTGATTAGTAAAATGGCTCATCTATTTGTGGGACAAAATTTAAAACCAAATAGCTCAACTAATTAGAGACGAAGGGAATACAAAAAACGTCCATTTAGCAATGTACATAAAAACCGAAAAACAAAGAATGAAATATGAACGTTCTTAGCGACAAATAACATCTAGTTCATGCATTTATCAAATCCAACTTATTTTGTATCAAAGTCACACCTACCCAAGCAATTATCTCATCAATTTGTTATTTATACATCAGATTATAAGGGAATTTTCTTTTTACCATTAAAATCCTTCTATTTTTCTCCAATCATAACGACCAACAAATGGCTGTCAGGGGCGGATCTGCGCATGGGCTTCCCCGGGCTTAAACTAGGGTAAAAAGTTGGAGAACTAACCGAGTCACGCGGTGACGAGGTCACCCCCGTGACAACATCCGTAAGGGTGCATTTTGTAACCTTTGGATATTATATTATAGATGTAACGCACATTTCGAGACATTATATAAATAAACTTTTTTTTTTGGAATTAAGTATATTGTTTTTATTTGTAGTTAAATATATTATTGTTTTGCATATTTTATTTTAACCTAAATCTTTATTTCAAGGCTTGATGTCAGCCTAGAACGTCCGTTGCTTTTTTCTCTGAAACATAGCATTATTGATTTTGTTTGCAGAGACTAATCATGATTAATAAACGAATAAAGAGAAATCATTTTCCAATTCTCATGAGATATTAAACAAATTGATATAGCATATAGAGATGCACAACTTGCTGAGATTAACAACCTTGGGCATGGCATCATGAGGTTCCTTAGAGAAGACTTAGCTAAGACAGTTAAAATGATTAAGTTTTGAACGTCCAAGTGTAATGGGGTTCTAACTCCAATAGGATTGGCTGCATTAAAATTAGATCTTCAGTTAGAACTTGTTTGTTTGCACTTGATTCGGCGTCTGGATCTGAATCAACCCCTGACTCAGAGAACGTCCAAGTGTAACGGGGTTCTAAATCCAATAGGATTGGTTGCATTAAAATCAGAGCTTCAGTTAAAAATTGTTTGTTTGCAGCTGACTCGGCGCCTGGATCTGAGTAAAACCCTGACTCGGACCGAGTCAACAGTCAGACCGTTTGTTTTCCATTTTGAGTCAGATCAGATTCGACCTCTGACTCAGACATAACCCCTGACTCGGACCCATTTGAGTCAGGTAACAAAATACCCATGACTCATGGGACCAAACCCCTGCCTCACATAACTTTGGGTCAGATGAGTCAGATCTGACTCAAAGCAAACATATCGAGTCAGATCCAGATGAGTCAGGTGATTTCACTCAGATCCAGACGACTCATATGAGTCAGGAGTAAACAAACATGGTGCTAGAGATTAAGTTGTGATTTTTGGATATTGTTAATGCGATCGTGTATGTAAAACTGTAACAGTGTTTCTCTATTGTCAGTTCTGATCGTAGAGTTACTAATTATCTGATGACGCATCACATTAAGGAAATTGACAATGCTATCAGAGTTTTTCTTTTAATGATGGCTACTACTCATAATCAAATGTAATAGTGAAAAAAAACGAAGAAACATACATTTCTAGGTCAGAAGTGATTTATATCCCATGGGTTGAATCCCGCGAACCATCTCGGGTGACTGAGAGTGAGAGTGAGAGAGAGGGGTGGGACCCACACTTAACCCACCCCCTGCTAAACCGCCTGGTCATAAGGGGACCATCCTTTTCTCTCTTGCAGTACACACCGCGGGATCTAGCCCGCGGTGAGTGTATCACTCTGATTTCTAGGTTGAAGAAAATATAGATTTGCTCTGACGGGTGACATTGAAATCGGATTGGATTTGTTAGAAGGACTCAGAAAAAAAATAGTGAATATAAAAATAAATAAATAAAATAAAAATATTTTAATTACTAAATATTGTCGTGAGATGTTATTACATCTAAGATGTAATATCTAAGGGATATAAAATGCACCCTTGCAGAAGCTGTCACGAGGGTGACCTCGTCACAGCAAGACTCGAACCAATTTTTCCTACCGCCTATTTCTATTGGGCTAAAAATTATTTATTAAAATTAGGCTTAAGAACGGGATGGAAAAATGTTGGGCTTGCAAGCCACTCTGAATCTAAATTCCTAGTTCCACTCCTGACGGCTGCCGGGAGAAGATTCCAAATAAAAATACCCAAAGTTGAGAAGTCATTTCTTCTCCACCTCAGTGCCAATTGATGATGGATGGATGGATTAAGTGTAATGACCATGTATCTTGATGAATATGAATAATGTAACTCCAAACAGCTTGAGCATAAGTACAATTAAGGAGTAAATGATAAATAGACTCCTCTATAATTGACCAAAACTGACACATTGTCGAACATAATTCCTCTCCTTGTTAGATTGTCCATAGTTAAGATTATTTTATGGTGAGCAGTATTCAAGAAGAAACTGATTTTTGAAAGCACCACGTGATTCTTAATTTTCCTATAGGAGAAAGGATGAACCATCTTATCCTCATGAATAACATCATATAAAGATTTAACACTAAAAGAGCAGCTTCTTTAAATTTGATTGAAGGTTTCAAACCAGTATACAATGATAGTGCTTGCACTATTAATCATTTACAATTTGCTGATGATCTCATTGTTTTTTTGAATGATGAGGTAGAGCAAGTGCAGAATTTAAAAAACATTTTACTGGCTTTTGAGTTGGTTTATGGGTTGAAAGTTAATTTTAGGAAGAGTGTCATTGTGGCAGTTGGTGATGCTCAAAATGCAATGGATTGTGCAGCTTGTTTTGGTTGTAATCTCACTACTTTTCCTATGAAATATTTAGGAATTCCTCTTGGAAACAAGTATAAGAAGTGGGAGTATGAGATGTCATTTTGCAAAGATTTCAAAAGAAACTGAGTTCTTGGTAGAGAAGATACTTATCAAAAGGTGGAAGACTGATGCTAATTAAGAGTGTGTTGTCTAGCATTCCTATATACTATCTTTCTCTTTTTCAGATGCCAATTTCAGTGGTGAAGCAGTTGGAACTGATTATGAGGCATTTTTTGTGGGGCTCAACTAATGACAAGTCTAAGAAAAGTTGGGTTGGGTGGAAGTATGTAAGTTTGCCTAAAGAATGGGGTGGTGTGGGTATTAAGAAGCTGAGAAAAATGAATCAAGCTTTGCACACCAAATGGATCTGGAGATATGAGACTGAAAAGAAGGCTTTATGGAGGAATATTGTGAACCAAAAATTTGGAGGAAACATTGAAGCTTTTTATCCTAGTGACAATAAGAAGCCTGTGGGGAAAAGTTTGTGGGATAGAATTCTTAAGAGTAAAGCTAATGTAGAAGATAGTACAGTTTTACAGGTTAACAGTGGAGATAGGGTTCTTCTGTGGAAACACAAGTGGGTAAATGGTCATGCTCTAAAAAATCTCTTTCCTGCATTACACAAAATCAGTAGGAGGAAAGGTACTACTATCAAGGAGTGTCTTTCTGATGATGGAGGATGGAATTTGGGTTTCAGTAGAGCTTTAAATGATGATGAAGTGGATGAGGTTGCTCAAATTGTGTCTATTTTACCAGTCATTGATTCAGAGCTGGAGGATAAAAGAATTTGGCAGTATGGTGATAACTTTTCTGCTGCAGGTTGCTATGCTTCTCTGGAGATTGATGGTCTAATTTCTTTCCCTCACAAAAATCTGTGGAATCCTAGGATACCATAAAAAGTGATTTTCTTTGTTTGGACACTGTGTTACAATGCAAATCCAACAATGGACACTTTGAGGAACTCTTTTCAGGTAAAAGGGTGTTTGTTTTGCAAGAAAAATTCAGAATCCAACCAACACATTTTTCTTCATTATGAATTTACAACTGCTGTTTGGAACCTTTTTCTGGAAGGTTATAAGTTGCAGTGGATTTTTCAAGGTTCACTAAGAAATTCATTGTGGGGATGGAACAGGAAGAAGGGCAATAATTTGACTGTCAGAAGCAAGATTTGGGATTTAATCCCCTTCTGGTGGACAATTTGGGTGGAAAGAAATGACAGGCACTTTAATGGAACTTATAATAGTTTGCAGCTAATCTTTGCTAAGGTGAAGATTTTGCTATTCAACTGGTATGTGGGCACAAAAGTTTTTGATGGTATTTCATTGAACCAATTGATTAACAATTGGGAGGGTGTCCTAGGTCCTTTTTAGTGATTTTTTTCTTTCTTTTCTATTTTTCTTTTATTGCTTGTTATTTTAAAGCTTTGGTTCTGTGTTTCTCATTCTTGAGAACTCTTTGTTTCCTGTAGCTTGCCACCATCTTGGTGGTCTAGCTACTTTTTCTTAATATATTTGCTTTTGAGTCAAAAAAAAGAAAGAAAGATTTAACAGTAAAACATACCTGAACTAGTAAAAGACCACTTGAGAGTATCTATTCTTCAACATTAAGAGTTAGACCAGGTGGTTCCTGAATCATAGAAAGAAGATAAATAAGTTGGTCCATTTTAGTGTCCGTTGGGCTTCTTTATTACTCCCTCCATTCTACTTTAGATGATGTTTTTGGAATTTACACGCAGATTAAGAAATGGAGAGAGATATAAAAAAAATCTACTTATGCCCTTGAGAAAAGTCTTCAAACATTAATTTCTATTTGTGTGTTTATAAATAAACTTATGGTTCCAAGACAAAATGTGAGGGTATTGATGGTAGTTTTGTGGGGAAAATATGAAAACTATCAAGTAATGTGGAACAAAAAAATAACCCTAAACACTCATCTAAAATGGAACGGAGGGAGTAGTAGAGATTGATTGCCATGCACAATAAAGTCCATCACTGGTTTATGTATGAATGCAGAAACATTATGAGCGTGAGGAACTAGATCCTTTAGCGGTTTATCTAACACCACTTGTCATACCAGAAGGAAGTTTAGCAGCCAGAATTGGTTGAGACCATTGAGTTCTCTTTTAGCAGATATTGAGTTGAAACAACCTTCTTTCGATAAGAACAGCCTTGAGCGGAAGTAATATTTTTTTGCAAACAAAAAGGAGTTTCCATAACCAAATTTGTTAAAAGTAACCTTATGCCACAACAGATTTTTTTTCTCTTGAGGATCTCCAGTGCCATTTACAAATAATAGCCAGATTTACCTTTTTTTGTTGTTAAATGACATCCCCTGTGATCATCATTTTTATCCCATAAAATATTTCTCATTTTATTTTTTAACAACCTGATAATAGAAATAGAATATTTGAACAAAGACAAATATTCCCTTAGTTTGAAAAAATAGGCTTGTTTGATTTTACACATGAAATAAGAAAACCAATCATTGTAACTCTTTTTTATGTTTTTTCTTGTTTTATCCTTAAGACCATCATCCAAAGATTTAAACCCAAAAATAATAGCCTGATTTTTGATCTTCTGAATGGCCTTAGAAAAACCATCCATAGGTAGTCTGTCTCCTTGCCTAACCCCTCAAGTGCAACGAAACTGACCGAACGAAGAACCATTAATTAACACTCTAAAAGAACCTGGCTAAATTGGAGTCTAGGCCAATTATTCAGATTTCCTTTCCCACTCCACCAAATGGTTATGGGATACCAAACTTCTCATAAAGACTAATTTTCCCCCAAATTAATTCCTAAAACTATCTCATATAAATACTAATCTTTCCATTTTCAGTAAATCGAAAAGCATAAAAAATCTAAACCTAAAAAACTTTTTATTTTCATCTTAATCTTTCCAAATTCTCAAAACCCTAATCAAATTTTATTTGATCCTCTTCTCCAACGATCTTCGATCCAACCAAGAAAAGGGTAAATCTCCATCAATCCGTTCTAGTTTTTTCATTTTTCATTGATTTACATGTTCAAATCTTCGATTTTTGAAAACCAAAATCTCTGAACTTACCCAGAATCGGTATATGTTGACATATCGTATAAACCGATTCTGGGTTTTGTTCTTCGGCCATGAATAGCATGCAGAGTAATCGGTTTATATGATGATTAACATCGACCGATTCTAGGTTAAAAAACGAAATATGAAAAGACATCACCAGAATCGGTTTATAAGTGCATTAGCATAATACGGTTCTGGGTACTATTTTTTCTAAACTCTGCGATCCCATAATCGGGTTTTATTTGCTTGGTAATATACCAATTGTGAAATTGTCTCTTCAGATTCCATTCCTTAATCGATATTTATATATGTATCACATAAACCGATTGTTTATGTTTGACATTCTTGTCTGTTTTGTTGTTGAGAATCAGATTACATATGTTTAGTTATGTACTATTTTTGTTTTTTCCGTAGATATGGACTTCGGCCACCTAGCATTTAACTCTCGAGATCTCACCCATGAGGATATTCACAGGGAACCACAACCCATGCTAGAAAGCAGTCTTTACAAGTTTGCATATGGGCGCGAGACCCGTCTGGAGAAAGCACTCGCACCGGTATACAAGCTTGCACTGGAAGAGCTCCATGAGGTCATCAGGTTCTCAAGGAGAAGGAGAGATTTGATTTCAGCTGAGAGGGATCACCACAGACATTTGGAAGTTATATTTGAAGAAATATCTGAAGTTCAATCCATTGATGAAGTAGAAGTTGTTGTTGCTGCTGCTGCAAATGCTCCAGGTATTGTTGTTCCTGATGCTAGTGCTCCATGATTTATAAGTTTTTAAGTTTAAGTTTATTAAGACTTGGTTGTTTAATTTTTAGGTTTTTAAAACTTTAGACTTCGGATAGTTAAGGTTTATATTTTGGATGATCCTGGTGTTGAACTTAATGCACTTAAAGTTTTAATTATAATTATGTATATCGTAAAACAAGTTTATGCATGCTCAATAATTCAGTTTTCCAAACACAAGTAAATAATCGGGATACTCGATATGTCAACATAATCCGATTGTCGAGGGTCTGTAAAAAAATCGGTTATGTGTGGGGTCTGTATAATCCGATTACTTTGTTTTTTTTCTCTATCTTTTTCTAGCTAGAATCGGATTAGTGAAGTGATATAAACCGATTATTGTCGGTGAAAATTCAAATATTTTGCGTGTCCTTAATCGGTTTATAGAGGCTAACATACATACCGATTCTTGTTGGCATAAAAACATAATCGGATTATATAGATCTTCGAGAAGACCGATTGTGCCAAATTATTTCACTTTTTTCGAAGAAAAAAAATAGTCGTTGGGGTCTTTATCTACATATAGAGACCTCATCCTTGGACCTTATTTGTCCCAAAATTTCTTATTTTATTACCTATCACTCCATACACTCCACAACTACTCATTTCATACCTCCACATACAAGAAATGGCATCGTTTGACTCTGCCGAAGATTTGGAAATCACCAAAGCATGGTACGTCGAAACTCGAATTAAAAATTAGTCCTCCGTAAGAGTAGATGCCAAAACCTTTTGGACAAAGGTGCATAACAAATATAGGAAAGATTTTGGGAATCCCAATGGAAGAAGTGTTCAACAAGTCCATGATAGGAACCAAGTCATCGAAAATGCGATACTTGCTTATTTAGCTATCCGACATTGGACTTTGAACGCCAACCACTTTAGCTTGTCCTTGAACAATTTGTAAGTGTTTTTGTGGTTTATTTTACGTGATCCACATGTGGTTTGATATTCCAATTAAATACCACTAACAAAGTAAGTTTTTGTCGTATTTTTGTAGCACCAAGTCGTGAAAGCGCACTACTTGGAGGAAAAGGGGGAAGCATTTGATGCAAGCTATCACTTCATGGTATCCAAAATTCCAGAGTATATGCCCCAAAGATGATGATGATGGGTGAATCGGACTCGGATTCCTCCAACGAAGATTGATGGTTTTAGAAGTTTTTGTGGGTAGATATCTATGTAAACCCTCACGAGACTATAACTCGTCCACTAGGGTCTCCTAGGGATTTAAAGGATTGATGCATGTGCTAAATGCATCCGTGATTCCTATGATAATGAAATGAATGAAAAAAGAAAATTCTTATGAAAGATAACAAGCGGTTTATGTATGTCACAAAAAACCCCGATTTTAGTAATCGGATTTTATATATGTTAACGTCAATCGATTATGGAATTCCTCTATTAATTTTGGAAACACCAACTCAGAATCGGTTTACGAGTGCATGAACGTAAATCGGTTCTGGGTACTATTTATGAAAAAAATCAAAAAATTTAACGCCTAATACGATTAATTAATGCTAATTAATTTGGGGTAAAATAGATACTTAGATAATTGATGGATAAGGGGTTGTGTGAAATTTTTTCTAATGACCTTTTTTGTCATCTAGTAACAGGCCCAAAATAATTGGCCTAGGCCCCGCAATATCCAGGTAAAAGAAGCAGTAGAGTAGGAATACCCGAGCTAGCTTCACCAATAGGATGGGAATCCTATCGATCTTAAAATTTTCTCCAAGTATCCGCAGCTTTCTCTAGGTCTACTTTCAACACAAGACCAACTTTACCATCCTTATTCCTCGAGTCCACAATATTATTAGCAATAACAATACTACCAAATATTTGTTTATTCTGAACATAACCACACTTGAAAGGAGATGTTCTCTTCGTTTAAACGATATTTTTGTTAGTGTATGCACTTGTGTGTCTTTAAGTCAGGTTTATTTCTTTAGTTTCTCTTCTAGTTAGATTGATATCTCCTTTATTGTTTTCTTTTTCTTGTTTCTTTCTCTCTCACTTGCATGGCCAGTGTCTTTTCTTCTAATCCTCCCTATTATGAAGATCTAATAAGCATGATATCCTAGCTGCTTGAAATTGAAGAAGAATCTCTCGTTTTAGGCATTCCAGATGGGTGTAAGGAGATAAAAGAAGACATAACATTTTATATTATCATCAAACTAATCAGTGACATAGAATATGAGCTAGGCATCCTTTGTGATCTTCTAAAAAAAGGCTAGAGACTAGCTGGAGCATTCTGTGTCAGTGATTTCAGCATGGCATGTACATGGTTAGATTTGAGTTTCTCTGCGATCTTGTTACTATGATAAATGAGCTACGTGGAATATCAGCAACGACCTTCTTTTGATAAAACCATATGATCCAGATAAACTACCATCTGAATACAAGTTCCAATTTGTTGAATTGATATACAAATTCATGGATTACCAACTGGATCTTTAAATGGTAAAATTATTTCTCTTATTATTTCAAAATTAGCACTCTTTATTCAATCTCAAAAGAAGAAGCTACAAAATGAGGAAAATATGCTAGAGTTCGTGCCAAGCTTGATATCAAAAGGTTATTCCCAGAGAAATCAAGGTAACTCTTGCATCCAAAAAAGAGTTAATGACCCAATTAAAATATGAGAATCTACCTAGGATTTGTTACTTTACTGCATATTTGGTAATTTGATGAGCCAATGTCCTTCTATATCAAAAGTTTAGGAGAATATAAATGCTCTTGATTCTATGACTTTAACCAAATAATACAGGATACTAGAACAGCTAGACTCAGTTATGATACTCACGCTAAATTCAAGCCAAGAATATTCAATTGTTTTCAAAATTCTGATGTGAAAACTCAGCGAAGTTCTAGATCATAATCATCATCGAGAGATTATTTCTGTCAATCTCACACCATCAATTAGTTTTCCTTCCTAACAAGATCGTGATCACTTACCACACGTGAGTAACTATTATAGCACTGCTCGGTCGAACTCTCAAGTTTTGTTATCTCAAGCTTGTCATGCATGTGAATGTTAGATGTACAAAACTATGTCTTAATTTCTAGTATGCTAAAGTCAAGTCTCAGACTAGGATTAAAGTATAGTAGTTGAGCATCATACATCACTAAATAACCCCCGGAGATTGAAGACTGAAGATCAAACATAGACATTTGGATAATTTAGAGTCAAGCTTGTCTTGATAAATCTCTCGAAATATGATTCAAGCAGTGGATTTTCTAGATCCTTAACAATCTTGGTTATGAACAACTTATTGTTCATGAACTATTTTTTTTAAGTTGATCATTTGGAAAATTGCCAGGAAACGATATTTATTATCTATGACAATAGGCGATAGGGAATGTTTCTAATTGTATGAAGAAATTTTCAGAGCTTACTGAAAAAGATCGAATAATGCTGGCTCATATGAAGTACGGTAGTTTTTATGTTAAATATGCTTATAAAATTTATACAAATGAAATTAGTACAGAAGTAGAGGCTTCTTTCTGGAGAAAAGTGTGGGCTTTCGAAAGTCTTCCTAAGATTATTTTTTTTATGTGGAAGGTTTTTGCTTAGATGTTGCATGTTAATTCTTTGCTTAAAGTTTATAACTCTTCTATAGATGACAATTATCCCCTTTGAAAAAATGCAGTGGAGTCAGTTTATCATATGTTCTTTCAATGCTCTATTGGTTCACATGTCTGGTTTGGTATTTGTCTTCATCATTTGGTCCCTAGAAATTTGCAACGAATAGATGGATTTTTTATGTACTGGTTGATAGTTCTTTAGGTGATACACCATTTGCTGTTAACTGGCCCCAAGTGTTGGTGCTATTATTATGTAGTTTATTTAGTAGTTGAGATGTGATGTTATCTTTAGAAACATTTCTATAAATCTAGATAAGGTTATTTGATAAATACTTACATAGCTCCTTGTTTGTCTGTCTAAGTAGTTACGAAAGAATTTAAGACTTCCATTAATGTTGTGGACCATTTTATGTTCATAGATGGATCTTCCAAAAAAAATAATAGTGGTTTCAGGATTATTTGGTGTGATTATGCAGGTACAATAATGGGTACGCGCGTAAACTTTAGCCTAATTCAAGAAACGGTTGGTGCTGAAACGACTACTCTTTTTTTGGCTATCTCTTGGGCTCAAGATATGAATTTATCCAAGGTTTTCTTTTTTAGCGATTGTCTCCAAATATTGGATTATATTAATGGAGATTATGACAGTGTTAGTTGGATGTGCAATGATATCTTAGAAGACTGCAAGTGTTTGTTAGTATTAGTTTTAAAGTTGTTCATATATTAAGCGTGTGAAAAACCATCTAGTTGTCGGGCTTTCTCTTCAGGCTAGAAAGTACTATATTAAGGATAATTAGGTTTTTCTTCCTCCTTTTCGTTAAGTCTTGTAAGGAAGGAATCTTTAGTTGAAGTTTGTAAATATCTTCTAGGTTAATGAATGGTGTGCTTCTCAGCAATATATATATATATATATATATATATATAATAGAAAATATCAATAATTAGTATTTTAGTTTGAAGAATTATAATTAGTGATGCATTAAAAGAAACTTATACTAAATGTATTCTGGATAGTAAAAGAAAATATAAAATAAGAAAAATTTTGTCAATGTCCACTCAAAAGAATAAGAATACGTGATAGGTGTCTAAAACACCTTGCTATTTATGTATTGTTTATGCTTTATTTGTTAGTTTTTTTATAAATTATGTATCTTATGTTATTGTGAGTTATTAGGTGTAACAGAGTCATTTGGAGCAAAAGATGGTGAAATTATCTATTTTGATCAAAAAGAGCAAAGCATCACTCCATGCGCACTGCTATTGGGAGCGGAACCGAGCGGAGTCAAGCCAAGCCAAGATAAGGTCCGTCATCAGGTGACATTTATCCGAGTTATTGGGTGCTAATATAGATTTTTATTACTACCAAAACCTAAAATTGAGATAATTTGTCATCTTTAAATCATTTGACCTGAAATTAAGAAGAAATGATGATGGACCGCGCGTTATTGTTGCTGGTGGAGAGAAATCAGAGATGGGTCTCTGTAGGTGAATCGATTGAAGCAGGGGCTTGAGATATTGAAGACATTGAATAGAACTGAGATGATGTGAATTTATAGAAGTGTGAGATGATATTGCATCAACTGTGGGTAATTGGTTGTGAAATGAGGGTTCTGAATCAGATAGGATTAACGGGTTAGAAATGTAGTATGTGAGTTAGAAATAGATGGGGTTTAAGTTGATTCTAAAGTTTATGGAGTGTTGAGGTCGAATTCAGATGAGGGTTTGAAGCAAACATAGAAAAAAGGGTCAGATCCAAGTGTGTGCAGCTTAGATTGAAAACCAAATAAAGGAAAAGAATATTTATTGATGGCATGGAGAATCAGAAAAATGGGTCATGATAATATTCGAGTCGAGTTGAATATGTGGTGTTCTTGCGATTGATCTATTGCTTCATGTGGTGGTTACAATAGAATGGTGTTGTGTTAATGGTTTTGTAATGACCCGTCCCTCCACCGATACTATCCCCACTTAGCCACTGCGGTTATCTGACAGTGTGGGGTTTTCAATGGGCATCGCTGCGGTCATCTAGCATAAACTTCCAGGGAGGTCACCCATCCCAGGATTGCTCCCTCCCGAGCACGCTTAACTGTAGAGTTTTCTGCCAACTCTGGAGCCAATTGTGCTGAAAAGGCATCGGTGATAGGAAAGGACAAACCATTACTTATATTCCATTCGGACAACCACAGCCGAATATCGGGGTATTACAATATCACCACCTTAAATTGGAGTCGTCCTCGACTCCAGAATATATCCAATCCCAGATCTACGACGTTCCCTGACCCTCATGATACAAGTACCTGGATCAACAATCCCGTCCAGCATACCTTCCCACCCTCGGCAGGTGACCCGTCGTCGGCTCTGATACCATTTGTAATGACCCTTCCCTCCACCGATACTGTCCCCACTTAACCACTACGGTTATCCAGCAGTGTGGGGTTTTCAACGGGCATCGCTGCGGTTATCCGGCAGCAACTTCCCGGATGGTCACCCATCCCTGGATTACTCCCTCCCGAGCACGCTTAACTGCAGAGTTTTCTGCCAACTCTGGAGGCAATTATGTTGAAAATGCCTCGGTATAATGTAGACGTTCCTTGCCTCTTGTGAGACCAGTATCTGGCCTAACACCCCAACATACTCTCCCACCCGAGCACAAGCGAACCGTCCCTAGTTGTATCCTAACTAACACCGATATTGTTCTACTTACCCACTGCTGGAATTGCCTCTTGTGAGACCAGTATCTGGCGTAACAGCCCAGCATACTCTCCCACCCGAGCACAAGCGAACCGTCCCTAGTTGTATCCTAACTAACACCGATATTGTTCCACTTACCCACTGCGGCTATCCAGCAGTGTGGGATTTTTAACGACACTATTGCGGACATACAACAGCAGCTTCCTGAGAGGTCACCCATCTTGTGACTACTCCCGGCAGAGCACGCTTAACTGAGAAGTTTTTCCCACAACTCAGTCAAGTGAACCCATCAGGTCTCGGTGATAGGAAAGGACAAACCATTACTTATATTCCATTCGGCCAACCACTGCCGAATATCGGGGTATTACAGGTTTTGGTTGTGGCACTGAGATGAGAAGACATGATAATAGTACTGAGATAGGTGTTGCGGTGTTCTACAAGAGAAGTAGAGTTATTGGTTTGAATTGAAGTTGTAGAAGGAGATGTTACTGTTGAGCAGTGAACAGAAGGGAAAATGCAGGTTGTTAGGGTTATGAAGACTGGTCTGTGAAACTGCAGTGTGCTAAGATGGTGATGTTGTATTTTGAGCTACTACTTCTAAGAAGTAGGTGCTGCTGCTAAGAATAACTTAAGCAAATGAAGCTGAACTGAAATGACAAGAGATGTCGTTACAGTGGGAGTATGAATGTGTTGGAGTTTTTAATGTTGTGTTGCTGCATTCAAGGAGATGGAACAGGGAAGAAGTGAAGATGTTGCAGGAGAAGATTGAACTGGAAATGTAAGGATTGCATGAATTGCAGGATGAATAACCATCATGGCTGGATTTGCACTAGTGAAGTGTAATGATTGTGCAACACAAAAAATATGGCATGTGCAAGACTGTAAATGGACTAGTCCTAACTTACTCGGACTGGTTAGACCAGATAGCTACCTGAACCTGACTCACCCATCTGACTAATGGATTGAGTTAACTCGGTGACTTTGACCCGATTTGACCCCTTTGACCGGTGATTAGTTTGACTTTTCCGGTCACCTGAGGTGGTTTTCCGACGAATTTCCCGAACAATTTTCGACGACTTTAATGGACTTACGGTGGTATTTTTTATGCATTTTTCTACATGAGTATTTCTCACTTTCGGGATTGGTAGACACATTAGATATGGGCTTTTGAAGACTTGACCTAGTTTTGGAAAGAAGAAGACCTATAAAGGAAAAGACTTCTACAACTTGGGGGATTATATTCTATGCTACTTGGATCTTTTGAAGAGAGTTACTTCTAGGGTTTGCTTTATTTTTATCTTCTTTATTTCATCTATTATTATGATTATGATGAACTTCATAGCTATGAGTAGTTAAATACTTATCATTGGTTAAGGGTTAAAGTTGATTTCTCAACATGTTATTTGCATTTATGATATAGTTTTGTCTCAACTTTATTGTTCATGATTCATTTCTTATATTGTCATATAATTTGAATGCTAGTTTGGTTGAGTCCGGAATCAATTAGATTTTTCTTCATCTCTAAAACTATATTAGGGTTTTCAATACGTAAAAATTGTGAATTTCTGATTATAAGTAGCACAATATGGTCATTACTTGTAGTGATACATCTTAAAATCACATGTGAATCATAACCTTTGTTAAATCAGATTAGTGCTTTTACACGTTCGATTACATTGAATAGTCTTATTTCATAGAACTTAGTGCTCTTTGGAAGTTAAACTTAATTGTGCTTTTACACTTTAATTATGTTACTTTCTAGGGAGAATTCTCATGTGCATATTTTAACGTGTTTGTGATGAAATCAGGAAATAAACGGAATATTCTTACGATCAAGATATCCTTGGACTTTTAATAAATGAAAGATTAAATTACCAATTATAATCGTTGATAAGAATACATGTTTGTGAATGATACAATCCCTTGAACAATATCTTCATCTTATTGATTACTTCAATTTATTCTATTGCTTTTGATTTACTTTTATTGCATTGATAAAATCAGAAAATCTCCGCTTGGTTACTTAAGAAATTGAAATATAATAACAACAATAGCCTCCCATGGAACGAACTCTTTCTTATCACATACTTAATTTATATTTAGTTGAAGTGAGAAAGTGAATTTATTTTTGACGCATACGACAGCGATCAATACGCCGAGGAAAGCTAAAACAAATAGATATGGGTTAAACTAATTGTTGATACATGAAAAATAATAGCCCTTAACGGGCTTGGGGTTCCCCTAAAGGGGGTGGAAAGCCTAACATGAGACATGGGGACTTGGAGACTAAGCTCAAGCCCAAATGAGAAAATACCCATGAGATGGAAAGAACAAGGAAGGGATTACTGAATAAGAAGGAGGTTATATTAAGGAAAGAATGGCATTAGGAGTAATTAAGGAGGTTTAGGACATGTGGCGTGATGTCATAAAAGGAATGGACTTTTGGAAAGTCTATATAAGGAAAGACAAGGTACAATGGAAGGACAACTCTCTCTCTTACTATTCCTAGAAAGCTGAAGTCACTTAGTGTAGCTACGACGGGTAGAACCAAAACTAAAATCACCCCTCAACATTTGGCGACCACACCCGAAGGCTCTTGCCTAGCTCACCATGACACACCTAGGAAGCGCTAACTTGGGCGCGCAAAAAATCAATCGACCAACCAACCCATCAACATGGACGAAGTAACAATAGACGACGAGGACAGCGAGGAAGAAATGCTATCCCAAAACACCACCAAGCAATCGATAAGACGCGGACCTCAAAATGGAGAAATGAGAGTATCTCATGAGAAAAACATGCAGGTAATCCAATCACCAGAGCCCGCATCTCTAGTCCTACAAGACATACAAAAAGAGCTAGATGAACCCTTGCAAAGAAGGCAAGAGTTAGAGGATTGGATAGCGCAAGCAGTGATAGCAGAGCAAAACATTCCCAAGGAAGCACCTAAGGGAGAAGAACGACAAAGCGCCAAGATTATGACATCGCAGGAAGATATGGTGAGATACCTATAGCAAAATTACCACGTGATAAAATAAGACAATCACTTCCTCGTAAGTAGCCCATACCCAGCAAGTATCCAAGAATACAAGTAACCGGAGGACTATGCTTCTCCGAAATTCAAGACCTATGATGGGCAAGGAAATGCACGGGAACACCTTAGCCGATTCTTATCGACATTGAATTACAAAGCCTCCGATGGAAAACTGTGCTTAAGAGAATTTCCTAAGTCACTAACAGGAACGACATTCACCTGGTGCGACAATTTAAAGGAGGAAACTGTGGATTCCTGGCCAACCATGTCCTCACTTTTCCTTGGAAAATTTTATTCAGCTAAGAGGAAAATCACATCAATAGACTTAAGCAGGAGCGGTCATCAAATATGAGAGGAAATAGGAAAATATATCTTGCGTTTACGACGTCTGGAGCTAGATTGCCATGAAGACATCAGCGAAGGAGCGCTCGTGAAATATGTGTGTGTGGAAAGATACCATCCTTTAAGGGAAGTTTGATCAATTTCATGTTTTAGACTTTTGTCGAGTTAGAGGAATCAGCTGAACGAATCGCCGATTGGGTAGAGGAAATATCTACAGACCCTGCCTGGCGCCACACAATCAACACCATATCCGAAGCACCACGTTATGTAAGGTCCAATACTAACAAGGAGAAAGGGGACCAGTTTCAAGCAGTCGACGGAGGCCAAAGGAGAAGCGGATGGACTAGGCGAGACACAAATCCACCGTCTACCCTACTCTGCAGTAGAGAGCACGCGATTGAACTCCGGAACCAATGGGTTACAAGAAAGGAAATCCAGCTTCCCCCAACAGTGGTAGACGTCAACAAGATGGATAAGAACGCGACCAAGTATTTTCACTACCATCGGAGGCTGGGACATCCGACGGTGGAATGTTTAGGAGCATATTCAAACGAAAACACGTCTCCGGAGAACTCGAGGTAGAAAAACAAATAATATAACACGACCCCTTCCCCCGCCATTGAGAGGGAAAAGGCGAAGAACCCAAAAAAAAATAAAATAATAATAAATGGGAGGAGAGGGGAGAGGAGAGGGGAGAGGAGAGAATAAACAAGGAATAATCACACCTAGATTGTAAACAACCCCTTTTTGTTATGGTAAAAATAATCTTCTTTGAATTATGAGAAATATGAAAGACAAAAGGCTACATGAATTGCCAAAGGCACCTGGTCGTTTGACAAATCTATAAAAGGCTACAAGAATGCCAAAGACGCCTGGTCGAATGACAAGTTTACAAAAGTCTACATGAATGCCAAAGGAACCTGGTCGTCTAACAAATCTACAAAAGGCTACAGGAATGCCAAAGGCGCACAAAAGGCTACAGGAATGCCAAAGTCACCTGGTCTGCTGAAAAATCTACAAAAGGCTACAAGAATGCCAAAGGCGCCTGGTCGGCTGACGAATCTACAAAAGACTACAAGAATACCAAAGGCGCCCGGTCGTCTGACAAATCTACAAAAGGCTACAGGAATTCCAAAGACACTTGGCCAGCTGACAAATCTACAAAAGGCTACAGGAATGCCAAAGGCACCTGTTCGGCTAAAAAATATACAAAAGGCTACAAGAATGCTAAAGGCGCCTGGTCGGCTGACGAATATACAAAAGGCTACAGGAATGCCAAAAGCGCCTGGTCGGCTGACAAATCTACAAAAGGCTACAAGAATGCCAATGGCGCCTGGTCGGCTGACCAATATAAAAAAGGCTACAGGAACACCAAAGGCGTCTGGTCGGTTGAAAAATATATAAAAGGCTACAGGAATGCCAAAAGCACCTGGTCAGTTGAAAAATTTGCAAAAGGATACATGAATTCCAAAGGCGCCTGGTCGGCTGACAAATCTATAAAAGTCTACGGGAAGGCAGAAGACGCGCGGACCGGCTGGCAAGTCTATAAAAGGCTACGGGAATGCCAAAGGCACCCAACAGAATAGCCCACCGAGAGAAGGAGTAGGGGAGTTTACCAAAGCCCCTACCGATCTCACCCCATCTATTTGAAAAAGAAAGAGGGAATAGGCGCGTTCAACCAAACCCCTACCCACCTCCCCCGCCCCCCTCCTCCCCCCATCTATCTGGAAAAAAAAGATGGAGTAGGCGCGTATAACCAAAGCTCTTCCCCCCCTCCCTCGTATCTGAAAAAAGAGAGGGAGTAGACGCGTTTTACCAAATCCCTACCCACCTCGCCCCACCTGTTCAACCAAAGCCATACCCACCTCACTCCCATCTATCTGATAAAGAAGAGGGATTATGCGCGTTTAGCCAAAGTCCTACCCACCTCAACCCACCTATTTGAAAAAGAAAGAGGGAGTAGGCATTTTCAACCAAAGCCCTACCAACCTCACCCCCATCTACCTGAAAAACAAAGAGGGAGTAAGCGCGTTTAACACCTACCAAAGCCCTACCCTCCTCACCCCATCTATCTCAAAAGGAAAGAGGGAGTAGACACGTTTAACCAAAGACCTACCCATATCACCCCATCTATTTGAAAAAGAAATAGGGAGTAGGCGCGTTCAACCAAATCCCTACCCACCTCACCCCCATCTATCTGAAAAAGAAAGAGGGAGTAGGTGCGTTTAACCTATGCCCTACCCACCCCACCTATTCGAGAAAAAAAGGGGGGGAATAGGCGCGTTTAACCAAAGTCCTACCCACCTCACCCCATCTATCTCAAAAACAAACAGGGAGTAGGCATGTTTAACCACATCCCTACCCATCTCACCCCATCTATTTGAAAAATAAAGAGTGAGTAGGCACGTTCAACCAAAGACCCCCCCTACGTATCTGAAAAAGAAGAGGGAGTAGACGCGTTTTAACAAAGCCCTACCCATCTCGCCCCACCTATTTGAAAAAGAAATATGGATTAGGCGCGTTCAACCAAAGCCATACACACCTCACTCCCATCTATCCGATAGAGAAGAGGGAATATGCGCGTTTAGACAAATCCCTACCCACCTCAACCCACCTATTTGAAAAAGAAATTGGGAGTAGGCACGTTCAACCAAAGCCCTACCGACCTCACCCCCATCTACCTGAAAAAGAAAGAGGGAGTAAGCACGTTTAACACCTACCAAAGCCCTACCCACCTCACCCCATCTATCTCAAAAGAAAAGAGGGAGTATGCACGTTTAACCAAAGCCCTACCCATATCACCCCATTTATTTGAAAAAGAAAGAGGGTGTAGGCACGTTCAACCAAAGCCCTACCCACCTCACCCCCATCTATCTGAGAAAGAAAGAGGGAGTAGGCGCGTTTAACCTACGCCCTACCCACCCCACCTATTCGGGAAAAAAAGGGGGGAATAGGCGCGTTTAACCAAAGTCCTATCCACCTCACCCCAACTATCTCAAAAACAAAGAGGGAGTAGGCGCGTTTAACCAAATCCCTACCCATCTCATCTCATCTATTTGAAAAAGAAAGAGGGAGTAGGCGCGTTCAACCAAAGCCATACCCACCTCACTCCCATCTATCTGAAAAAGAAAGAGGGAGTAGGCGCGTTTAACCTGCTCCCTACCCACCCCACCTATTCAAAAGAAGGGGGGGAATAAACGCGTTTAACCAAAGCTCTTCCCACCTCCCATCTTTCTGAAGATCAAAGAAAGGGAGTAGGCGCATCTAACCTACGCCCTACACTCCCCATCCTACTACAACTTAAAACGAGAGAGGTAGTAGGCGCGTTCAACCATATCCCTACCCACCACACCTCATCCATTCGAAAAAGAAAGGAGATTAGGAGCATCTAACCTATGACCTACCCATTCCACCCCATCCATCTGAAAATAGAATAAAGGAATAGGCACGCTTAAACAACAACCTACTTACCCCATTCATTCGTTAAAAAAATGGGGGAAGGGGAGGGTTAGCATAAGCAGCCAACGCATCATTAAATCATGGAGTCATGGCTGGTAAAACTTAAGCAACAGTAATAAAAATTAATACCAACCAGAAAAAACACGCCAACAGTAAAAATTATCCAAGAAACAAGGGTTCAATATAATCGAGAAACGGAAAGATAAGAGTAATGCATTAAGCGGTCTGAAACGTGGACAACTCCTGTCGTTTCTTCTCAAGATCCGACCAAGCTGCCTCCTCCGCGGCAAATCACCTCATTGCTAGCCTCCCCCACATCAGCGACCAATTGATTCAGTGCCTTCTTCCTGCTGGCAGTCATATTGGAACGCTTCCCCAGCTCCTCCTTCAGTTTAGCAATCTGACTTGTGATCCGAACACGAGGGTCATTACGACTCTTCACCTTCACCAACAACTCCTCCAACCAGCCTATCGGGAACTTAATGTTGACCGTTGACCACAGGGTAGTCTCCCATCCACGCCTTGTCGCCGCTTCAACAGGATCATCCCCTACCCGCGTGAGCTGCTCGGCGACTTCCAAAAGGTTTTTAATCATGTAGTAAAAAGTGTGAATGTCCAGAAGATATGCCCTCACCATGTGACCGCCGCCACGCTCCACATTGTCCCTATAAGTAGCGGCGAAAGCAGTTGGCACCCAAAATCTATGGACTAGTGTATGGGTGGCAGGATCTAACCCAGCCTCAGCAGCACTCACTACTAAAGGGAACCGAAGCTGCGCATCCTAGGGTTTCGTTGACACGATGGGGACGTCTGGTACGTCAGGAACACCAGTCCGCTTCTCCAAAGGAGTGGAAATACCACTACCATCCAGTCGAGCGCGTTTAGTAGACTCGTCACCAACAGGGACTACACGTTGCACACCATTCGTTTCGGGGCCTTCAGGTTTAGTGGTCCCTTTGCGCTTGTTACCCATATCCTAGTGCCAACGGCAAATTTTTAGCAAGCAAGCGAAAATACAATGCAAAAGAAAAGACAAAGACTAACCTCTGGAATTGATGAATCGAGCGGAAAATCAACAGGTTTGGGACGAGACGTGGAAGAACTAGAAGATGATTCAGAGTCACTAGCGGAGCCTGAAAAATGAGAGATGAGCACAATTGCGAAGAATAACTCATATTTATACAAAAAAAAAAAGGAGAGAAGAGAAGAGAGAATAATGATACAAAAGAAGACACGCATTGAATAGGAGATTATATAAATTACCTTCAGGATCACCAACAGGTGGTGCCACGTGAGATGAGCACCCACCAAAAACTGACCGGCTAGACCCAGACGGGCTCTTCGATTGCAACACGACACTAGGAGACACCGGAGGTCCGCCCCTAACACGGACGGTCTCGGCCTAAAGAGGATGAACTGATGATATGTGAAGATGCAGAGACACCCAATCGGTCCACTTGGAGAGATTGACCCTAAGATTCCTCAACTGGTCTACGAATGAGGGAGTCAGACTGCCACTAGCGCTCCTGGGAGGCTGTGACGCGCTCCTCCGACGGGCTTGCAGAGGTTGTAGGGATGAGATATTAGCAGAGGAACAAGGGAGCAAAGCAGACAATTTGACTATCTTTTCTGGCCTTCTTAGCGAGGCTCTTCTTAGTCCAATCACACTCAGATATGTTCAGATACTCCTCCATTAATAAGAAAGGGACTTCCACCCCACACGATTGGAGAGAGAAGCTCCCTGATAAAATGATTCCCGTCACTCGTTTTTGATAAAAATCAAATATGTATAAATAATAACAAAGAACATGCGAGGGGGCGACAAGTACCTGCACTTCCAGGGTACTAACAACTGGCATGGGTACGTTTAGCCGGGGAGGCTTACGATCGGAAAAAGACTTCGATCCCTTCTTCGACCTTGTAGGCTCAGAACCTTCAGGGGGAGCCCAATAAGTCACTAAAGGCTCTAAAGGGAGACCTTTGGTAGCGGGAACAAGACGGTGCACGGTAGCTACGAAATCATCAAGTTTGATCCTGCCGGATGCGTGAAGCGACTGAAGGTCTTTATAAGACAAGTCGTGAGGAGGAGATGGTTCTCGCAAAAGGAAGTTCAAAGCTCGATGACGCATGAAAAGTTGGTAGTCATGGGCACTTTCGGTGACTGCTAAGGGGATCTCAAGGATAGGCTGCTTAAACAAAAAATTGATTCCTCGATCACCCAAACGTACTGGTCCTTTGAAGAAAAAACGATCAAAACCGGCGATGATGTCCCCAATATCAGAGCTCCCACAGGGAGGGAACCTTGGTGGGGAATCCCTTGATCAAACCCAACCTGCTGAGCCACATGGTCAGGATTATAAGACATGACAATGAACTTGCCAGCATGAAAACCTGGGATAACCAGGAAACACCACCATCACCGAATCAAAGTATGACGCTGCCAAGAGTTTTGTCGAGCACAGCTCTGTGTCAAGTGACGCGGTGAAATCGTAATGCGCTGGACCTGATCAACCATTTTGATAAGGAAACGACACAAAATCCTTAGCCACATATATGAATTGGGCTATATCGCCCTTCGGTACTTTCCCCTGCCATTCCAAAGGTCCATCAGCGAGTAGCCATAAGTGACTGGAACCCTCTTAACCGGGCCGTCATCCTGTTCAACATCTTCTTCGCGGTAAACTGCTAACACATTAGGATCAGACACGTACGGGAAAACATGCTCCCAAGACCACGCTTGCATAAAAGAGGCCGGGATGTAGGTTTCGATCTTATGATTTGAACCCACTGTCTGGAGGTCTTGGCAGAATAAGTCCAAATGGCGATACAAGCCACCTAAAAACATTGGCGCGAGCGGGAAGGAGACGCCGCGAGATAACAACACTACCATCGGCACAAGTTCACTTTTGATTGTATCTTGGGGAATGTAGTCGAACACATCATGGCAAAGCCAGAATAATATATGAGCAGCCAATTCAGCACGAGGGTCCGTCTCTTTCCGCTTAGGAGGGAGCACTTTTCCTTCTACCAACCGCGGAGCCTAATATTTAATCCAGGGGGAAAGGAAGCGCGTCGATTGGTATTAGTGACCCACTCAGGAGCTGTTCTCGGCGGTTGAGTTGACGAGCCGTGAATCGCTTCTGAGCACGGATAGAACTAGCAAGCAAGTGCTCACCATGTGGATGCGTCGAAGGGGGTTTCTTCTTCTCTCTGACCAACGCAGCCTTCCCTTTGGCGGTAGATGATGGCGCTTCTTTCTTACACGCGTCAGTAATCCCCCGTTCCTCTCCCTTTTTCACCGGCACCTGGTCCTTCATCACCATCTCACTCGGAGAGGCATCTTTGCAGTCCAACAAATAATCCCGCATCACCTTGTCCTCATCGGTCAATGCTCTGTAAACTGCCCTCGTCGTATGAATGGCTATCATGGATAGATAACCCTATAAAGGTGACTACATCCTCTAAAACTATGGTTGCCTCTCCCCACGCAGTAAAGAGAGTGTGAACAGGAGGATCCCAACGACAGAAGAGTCGATTTAAATCACGCCTGCACTTCTTCACTTCACGTTTGAGAGACGAGTTTATAGCTTCATCAATACGTTCCTGACAAAGAATCGTCGCGTGACCATGATTGGAGAGAATATAAGATGTCCAGTGCGTCCATATCGGGTGAGTTTTTGATTTAGAACGAATATCAATGTTGGGGAGATCATAGTCACCACGGTGAATTGCCATTCGCAACACCTTCTTGAATGATAAAGCATCCATGGTGTCCAGTTCGGGTTGCAAGATCCACGGGGGAGTAGATGGATAGGGCGACACAGGAAGTTTTAGAAGGTGAGGAATTAAGATATCGTCAAGAGGAATAACACACTTACCTCCACGGAGCCCTCTCAGTTTTAGGGCGCGTTTTAGATTGGAGCCGCTGGTAAACTCCGCGATTGTATATGACTGACCATCTACTGGAGGAGGTAGAAGAATCTCATCCTGCTCTGTATACTCGGCCTCTTCAGAACCCGTGCTCATTATTTTTTCAGACTCGTCAGATTTCTCAGACGAACTACTGCTGGTAGAACTACTAGACATGGCGCGTGTATAAGTGTTAAGAATGAAGGGATGAGAAAACTTGTAAAGGGAAAAGATAAGGGGAGAACAGATCAATGGATCTATATATAAGTCTCAAGGTTCGAACGTAGCGGTTACGAAGTGGGAATAATAATCGGCGAAGACTGAAAAGGAGAAGAGGAAGGAACTGCATGATGTAGAAGATAAAACGCCGCTCAGGATCGTGGAGCCGATAAAAAAGGGGAGAGAATCCTCATCCCTGGTTCCCAAACAAAAATAGGGGAGGCGCTAGAAAGAATCCTATGACTACTGATCTATTTTACAAATAGCCCAATAGTCAGGGGACTAATGTTGATACATGAAAAATAATACCCCTTAACGGGCTTGGGGTACCCTCAAAGGGGGTGGCAAGCCTAACATGAGACATGGGAGGACAAGGAAGGGATTAAAAATAAGAAGGAGGTTATATTAAGGAAAACTGGCATTAGAAGTAATCAAGGAGGTTTGGGACATGCGACATGGTGTCATAAAAGGAAGGGGCTTTTGGAAAGTCTATATAAGGAAGGCCAAGGTACAATAAAAAGGACAACTCTCTCTCTTACTATTCCTAGAAAGTTGAGGTCACTTGGTGTAACTAGGACGGGTAGAACCAAAACTAAAATCACCCCTCAACACTAATAATTACACGTGATGGTCCAACAACGCCGGATCCAATAATTGTAATAGAGTTTGGTCAAAAAAATGATCTACATGCAGGTATTAAGATCATGAAGTGGATACGAATTATTTTCGTTTTAAAAAATTGAAATTATATTTAATATATACAGTAAAAACTCCATATATTAATATTCCATATATTAATAAAAAAATTTGGTCCCAACTTACAAAATCATATAGAGAATAACCTCCATATATTCATAATCTCTATATATTAATAATTTGGGAATTCTGATAAACTACTCCACTCTCAATTTCCGGTTTAATAATGTGACCCCGTTTTTTTCAACTTTTCAAAGGTGCCCCCAAGTTTCTTTTTCCGTCCAAAATCAAATTTTCTGGTCAAACTAGTCAACATGTGGTCAAAACACCCCGAGAATTACATGTTTATCCCTTTGTCTTTATGACCTGTCGAGAGAGAGAGATTCATTTCTTTCTATTATTTCTTTGTATGTAAACATCCTCAAGTTTTAATTAAGGTCGTATGTTTCAAAAAAGTAGAAATTTAATTCAAATCAACGGAAGTAAATTTAAAATCCAAAAATTACATAATAATAATGCTAATTGTTCAGATACTAAGAAATTTAAAAACATAATAATACTAATAATACTACTAATCACTAAATAGGAGAAATAATTAAGGTTTGAACTATTCCGCCTTTGTGTTAAGATTGGTTTCTTTTATTCCGAACTATGTCCGCCCTGCGAAGTCGGAAGTACTCTTGTTGTACAGGTTCCATTTTTTCAAGATCCATCATAATGATGCGAAATTCTTCGTCTTCAGCTTGCTTGGCTATTTTTGCAGCATGTTCAGCTTGTTTTGCTGCAAACTCTGCTGCTCTTTGTTCCATCTTGAATCTTGATTGTGCTTGGTAATGAGTATTGAAATTTTGTTGTTCTTTAATAATTATTCCCATCAATTCCTCTTGGTGA